>NC_045750.1:9365196-9385786 GCF_008692095.1 Etheostoma spectabile
TTAACCATAGTCCTCATAAATCCACAGAATTTAAAATTCTAACACAATTTAAGCAAAGGAAACAGAAAATAGATGCATCTGGCGGAATTTCCTGCAGCATCACAGCTATCCCGGAAGTGGAACGCAAAGTATATAGACTATAAAATACTTGGCTCCCAGTATTGCTGCTTGCAGCATTGTCATGGAATAACTTATCCGATAATAAATTTCAATCTGAAAGTTGCAGAGCTGCCATGAAAGGCGCTGGTCCACTATGTGACACGCCCATAGGCTCACTGTTGCACCTCAGTAAGAATCATCCTGGCTTCTCTATTATACAGAAAGGTGCTAGATTTGTTTCTAGTTGTTTTTTTGTAACTCCATCTGCTTTACAGGGGCTCATAGGCTCTCTTATGGTAGCAAAGCTGGTGAACTGCAAATAATGAGCCATCTAGGGCAGTGGTCTTCAGCGTTTGTTAAACCAAGGACGGATGGAACGCGGACCCTCTACTACATATTAACTTGCATATTAAACTGGGCCTGCAATGAATTGTAGACTGCCTAAAGGCTTTATACACAGCTTTTTATTACATAGAATACAAAGATATTAAAATAATAATTGTAGGCGTAATTTTAAAAATCCTTTTTTAATGTTTAAACTACATGCAGCACAGTGAATCTTTAGGATTAACTTAATACATAGGCCAGTAAACCTATCATCAATGTTTCTTTCACAAATAGACTAATTTATATTAAAACATTTAAAATATGTTGGATTCATGTTAAGACATTTCAATTTTTGAAAGAAAAAATTCCAAAAAATTGATAATAACATGTTGAACTTTAACATGCAGTCCTGTATTTTATATTCAGAACATACAATCTGATAATTTTTTTTAGTACAATTCACCTGCAACACTGCACAAAACAGTTTGCAAAATATTCTCCTGCAGCTCACTGACCTACAGTATACTAGTCACTCTGATTGAGCAAACAGTGGCTGAAAGTCCAGACACAATGAAGTCATGCACCATGTATCTCTGTGTCATAAACCATGTTTGCTAATAGTTATATTGTTCTTCAGCTTTTTCTGGAACTGACAGATTGCACAGATAACTTTACTGATAGAACAATTCTATGAAGACAGATCAAAGTTTATCATGTTCTACAGAGCATCAAAATGTCATGCATGGACACATAACTACTTAAAAGATTCATATGTGCAGCAATCCTAAATCTTTGCATAATTTGCATTAATATCCCTATGCTCAAATATTAAGAGTCTCAAAACCAACTTTTGAAATATTAGTTGACATTCTTTCAACCGGCTTCCCACATTTTTGTTCACACACACACCCACACACCCACACATACATACACAGACACACACACACACACACACACACACACACACACAACAACACACCACACACCACACACAATAGTTGAAAGTCCCTACTATCGGCTGCAGGACACATACAGTCCAGAACATGCATTGTGCATGTTCAGTACATCAGATACACTACACATTTGGCTTCATTCCAATAGCCATTTTACACAGCACACACACACACACACACACACACACACACACACACACACACAGCCATTGGACTTTGATTGGCAATGTGTGTTGGATTTAACCTTTGTTCAACATGTAAAGATCTGACAGTATGCTACTACAGTAACTATGGAGGTATGAAGTAAGAAGTTTAAATGATAATAATGGTTGAAAACAGACAGAGTTTCATATTTCCTCTCACCGCTAAATGCTAACATCAGCATGTTAACATACTTACAATAGTAATGCTGGTATAATGTTCATCATGTTCAAGTTTTTGTAAGCATGCTAACACTTGCTAATTAGCATTAAACACAAACAAGAAAGTTTAGCACATAGTCGGTCTTATCGTAAGCCAAAGTATTAAACAATCAAATTTCGACCTGATGATAGATGATAGATGAAGGTTTTAAACGTATCTGAGAACCACTGACCAATATTTTGAACGAGAACGGGTTGCCCAAGCATGTGCTTGTAGTGGGCTACTGCGGTGTTGTGCCAAAAACAGATCATTAACCAAAAACTGATTGCTGTCTACCCTACATACAAATTATGAAGTGAATTGTACACAAAAACGTATTAGATGAACGCCCTGGCTCTTATTGTTTTGTAACTGATGGTTGAGCACATTTCTCCGGCTGTTCTGTGCGCTGTAGCTACTTCCCCAGCAGGCTGAGTTGGACTCGGCTTTCTGCTTTCTCTGCTCAGGCCACATCACTACCTGGAGATGTGACTGCTAGACGACAAAAGCTGAGCTTGATTAAACCCTCACTTGTAGTTAAACAAAGTTCTGCAAAAAAATACTGGGAACCAAGCAATTGGTCCATTGTGAACAGGGTACACACTCCAAATGGGCACTGCACGTTAAATAATGTTATTTTGTGCAATCTACTTGTCACTGTTTATTTCTGTCCATGACGAAATGAGATGGAGGTTAGACCTTGAAGGTTTACCTGAATTTGTATGGGGCTTCAAGCCTCTAATGTTTTGGAAGCACTGCTCTGGAGCAACATTCAGCGGATCATCAAAGTCAGTAGGATACATCATCTGAGGACCATGAATCTCTTTACACATTTGGTGCCAATCCATCAGGAAGACTAGAGTTAGAAGATAATCAATTCATCAGGATACATCCTCCAGGGACCTTGCATGTTTGTTTTATGGCAATCCATCCAATTAGTTAAGATATTTCTCCGAACTAGAAATGTCAACCTCATGGTGCCACTAGAGGAAAAGTCAGAGGATTGTTGAGCTACTTCAATCCGGATCAAAGGGGTGGACCAACCAACTGACCGGCATTGCCATCTCTAGAGCCATTACACTAGCATGGCTAAAGGTTATTATTGTTATGGCGTCACTCCTTCAGCCCAGTTTTCTATTACCTCTTTAAAAATTAAACATGTAATGTTCAGACCAACTGAAAGGGGTTTACTGCTTTTTGTTTTAACCCCTGAAACAAAATCATATAAAAAAACTGACACTTTAATAATCATTTATGGTCTTTTGTTTGTTTATTTGACAAATGTTCTTATTGTTGTTATTATCATTATTGTTATTTTGTTGTCTTTATACTGTCTTTTTTTATCTATTTTTTAATTTCTTTTTTTCTTGCTAAAACTGCTGCTGGAATTTTCAATTTCCTTGCTGGAGTCATCCCAAAAGGATCAATGAAGAGAAGTCTAAGTCTAAGTCTAAGTAGTTGTTTCCAGTGTGAGTAAAACCTCTCGGGACGGCCTCTGAGACTGAATTTAATTTTCTCCAGTCTTAGAAGGAATAATATATCATGTAGCCAGGATTTAATGGAAAGTGGTTGGGATGATTTCCATAAGAGGAGAATTTTTCTTCACGCAATCAAGGACGCAAAGGCTAAAACTAACAGAGATACCTAGGATGTCAGAAATAGATTTAAAAGATGATTGTCAATAGTTAGACAGTGTAGAGCACGTCCAGAACGTGTTTTAGATTGCACTGCATCTGAGAGCATCTGTCACAAGCTTCAGTAGTCCTATCTGGATAAAGTTTGATAAGCTTCTCTTTGCTACAGTGCAGTCTAAAGAGTACTTTAAATTGGATAACAGAGAGTCTGGCACAGCTAAAAGAGGAGTTAACAGCTTGCAACGCTTTTTTTCCATAGAGCGTCCAAAATGCTTATCTGAAGTTTGGTTTCCCAGTCGGTTTCTGCTCTTATTTGCGGATGAAGAGATTATAGAGAAATTATACATGGCCCTTACGCAGAGATTTAGCCTGAAGTACTAAGTCTATTCCGCTGAGAGGTGAGGCTTGAGGGAATCGAGGGGAGTAGGTTCGTGCAAGGTCACGAAATTGGAAGAAGCGAAAAAAGTCTATATTCCATAATCCAAAGGTTGAGCGTAGTTGGTTGAAGTTGGCGAACAGCCCGTCTATGTAAAAGTCTCCCAGGCATCTCAGGCCTTTCTTTTCCAGAGTTGCAAAGCACGAGTCCATCTTGGCTGGCATAAAAAAAATGGGTTGTTACAAAGAGGTGTAACTAGGGGAATGGAGATCCATCCAAACTGTTTTCTTAGTTGAGCCCAAATTTTTTATGTGTTATTTATAAAGGGGTTGGACGTGAAGTTGGCGAGACAGAGGGGGAGAGTGCCACATAGGGCCCTGGAGGGACGTGGAGCATGAGTTTGCCTCCGAGTGGCACCAATTATTATTATTGAGGTGAGGTGAACCAGAGCAAAACCTTTTGTGCGTTAGCCGGCCAGTTATAGCCAAGGAGGTTGGGTAAACCCAGGCCACCCACTGATCCGCTTCTCTGGAGCAAAGATTAATTTGCTCTGGCCCGTTTACCTGCACAAATGAACGTGGTTATGATATTGTTAAGACGATTGAAAAATAATCGAGGGAGGTAGATTGGTAGGCATTAAAAAAGGTAATGGCCAATACATTCTTATCACACTTTACATATTTATAGTAACATTTACTGTAGCCTACTACTTAAATCCTATGATGTTAGATTATAATTTAAAATACCATAACTATACCTGTAGTAGTAATTCAAATGTATTGTGTCACATTTAAAATACTTGTGTTACGTTTGTCTTGAGGTCACTGGAGCATGTAAATAAAAATGATCAATTGAATGCCCTTAGACAAACAGCATTCGTAAAAGAAAACATTTACTCCACATATAAAAGCATCAGCGTGTTCAGACTTGCACAAGGGCCAAGAGTGCAAGCACAGCAGAGCTTGAGATAACAAGTAGGGAACCAGGGCAGCAATCAGGCTGACCAGTGGCCTCTCAAGATATGACATTAAGAATTAAGTCTGCCACTAGGACAGACACAGACATCTACATACAGTAAGCAAAAAAAGGCATTGTCTCTATTTGACCTTACAATGCTTTTTAAAGTGTTTTATATGCTATATAGTAATATCAATAACCAAAAATATCCCATTACAATGTCAGTGTGTTCAAGGTATGCACTCATTTACCTACAATCTACGTATAGAAACTTCTAGAAAGGTCTACTCAAAACTATCGAGACTATCAACACAGCTTAATAGCAGCTGTAAGTTTTACAGTGTGTGGAGCTATCAGTACATCAGCACCTGACTTCTACTGCCTGCAGCTTTATCTTGTCTTTTCAATTGCAGCACGTCCAAAAAACAGCATATGTATACAAGTTTTAGATCAATGATTTTTTGAGATTGTGTCACAAACAAAGGTTGTTACCACGATGACTGATTGAATCTACAAGTTTCTAACTGAAATGTATACAATGCACAGAAGGGACTGAATCGGTGGTGAAAAGGTGCACAGCTTCAGGCCACAAAAAGGACAGGGCACAGCTGACATGGTCATAATTTTGAGAGGAAACTAAAAGTCTAGATGGAAATTGCTTTGATTATACAAAACCTGTGAAGGACAATAATTAGAACGTTAATCAAAGCTAAATTGTATCTATTTACGCCAGACTGTTGGTCACAACTATTTTCAGTACCACACGTTCCATAAACATTGAGAGTACCACGGACAGGAGCATTGCCCCACACTCTGTATAATGTAAGAACAGCCAGATCAATAGTTGAGGAGTGTGTGCTGCTTTTACAGCTGCAATGATCGTTCGTTACTAATCATGCAAAAGATTAAGTGTACATGTGTGTCATGAAAGAAGGACAGAGGGTCAACAAGTTTTTATGAAGACATTACACACAACATGTGTAGACCTAAACATTAGTTAAGCTAAACTTTTCACATCAGAAAAAGTATTAAATCTTACCGGGTCATCCATTCCAGCACAGTAGGAAGTGTTGTCAAGGAACAATGATATAGTACTAGAAGAAACTGTCTCTGAAATTATTGTCATTTTTCTTGCGGGCACAAACTTTGCAGACAGACTTGTGAATTCACATAAAAGTGCAGTGTCCCATGGTCTTAATGTTTTTTCTCAAGTGTTACACGTTAATAAAATCTTGGGTTGATGTTAAATTCCCAGACACATTTTATGTCAAATTTAACATCTTTATAGTATAGAGACTTCCTTTTTTGTTTCATATAGACTATATTATACATTAAGATATTGGCACAAAATCAAATAATGAGTGTGGAGGTCTTTCTTCTTAATAAAAAACAGTGACCTGTTCTTAGTTGGTTTGATGTTCACATGTGCATGTGTTTGTGCATGCATTAACATAAATGTGTGGGTAAAAAAGTGAAGCATATTTGTGTGGCAACACATTGTATTATCCAAGACAAAACAAACAGTAAAGAGACATGACTTAACATGGCACCACTACATCCAAATACAGAATACTCTTTAGTAATTGGCTAGAAGAGGACTCTGCCTGTAAACACCCCTATGGCAAAGTAACAGACCTGTCTGGTCCAATAATGCCCGCCCATCAGCTGAGTCCAAGATATAGGACAGACCTGACTACAGTCCTTAACCTAGAAAGGGTTCAAATCAAGGGCAATTGGACTTGGTTAAAGGAGCACCTATATATCATATTTTGGTTAAAGGACCACCTTTAACCAAGTTCAGTTGCCGCTGATTGCAACCATCTCCAATGTGACCTGGATGACAGAGCACCAACAACACCACAGTATCGGCTGAGTGGAAGGCTGTCAGTGGCCTCTAGTGGATCGGTTATGTTTCTGCAGAACAACACATAGCTTCATTTTTACATAGCTACAATGTCTCAAGACTCAAGACTAAATTCATATCCTTGCTCACTCAATCTAAACTTCTTTCCTGGATTAGGGCATCAACTTGATGCCTAAACTTTAAATGTACAAGATGCAAAATGTTACAGCATTTTCAGCTAATTTGTGAAATAAAACAATATTTAATTTCACATAGTACCATTCATTTCATGTAATTGGTCCACTATCCATTTGTAAGAGCCATGTTGTATTGTTAATAGTTTGGGGTATTTTATTTTATTGCAAAAGAAAATTGTTTTACGACCTTTAAAATATGTAGTCCAATATACATTAGAATCTAGCCAACGTTGTAGAATGGGCTTTGCCTGAAAACTCACGCTCCAGTAGTCTGTCCTGCTATTGGACAGTTTTGAGTTGGCTTTCTCTAAGTGAAGTAAAGTGAAGGTTAACAGAGCAGGATGTGGTGCAACAAGTTTTGTGACTGCTAACTTTAGAACGCTGACTTTAGTCTGTCTTTTTTCCGTTTAGGAAAGTCAATTTGAGCACGTGGTCAGTTTTGGATATTCCTGCACTTTATATCAATACCATTTTACTTTATCTTTTTTTTTTAATCACATCCGTGGGATTAACCATTTTTCACCTTCTAAGAGCCTCGTTCTTTGGATAGCTGTGCATGTTGAAACTGGACATGGTGATCTACATGAGTCAGAACACTTTACATCCTGCAGTCAGTGGCGAGGAAGGTTTTTAACAAGTTGTCACAACAACATTATTTCTGCACTTTCCTGTTTAGCTTTTAATTTTGGAACAGACTAAATAGATTGTACAACAGTGCCTCTTTTGGAGGAAAAATGTAACTGTCTAAAACAAAAAAGCCAATTCACCTCAAGGACCATTTTTGAGTTTACAACCAATCCCAATGTTCAGTTGCTATAGAGGTGTCAGTATTTAATATCTTAAAAATACAACATTTTTCATGCTATAAGAATGTATTATTTTGCCTTACATGTTAAATGTATGCAACTGAATGTGATTATGGTCAGAAATCAATATTTAGATAATCAAGGTCCATTAGTTTTATTCCGGAGATTTCAACAGCATCTTGAAGCCTTGGAGTCAAGTTATTTCTGGGGTGTCAACTGAAGGTTTCCAATCTCAAAAGGAAAGTTATGTTGTGTCTGTTTAATTTTGTCAGGGGTTTGCTTGTGAAACCCTAAATACAATGATCAAATGATCTACAATTTACCTTCTATTGGCATTAACATGATGTTTTATAACTTTTTTTTTATGATGATGACAGCAATATAGACTATTTCTTATATGGTAAATTGTCCCTCAAACATGAATTAAAAACTTCCTTCTTTTTTAAGGAAGTCATAACAATGTTTTTCAGCTGCACCCCTCCAACAATGACAGGCTTGTGACAGTATTAAGTTACAAATTGGCAACAACAACAAAAGCAACCTCAGACTACTTTATCACTGCCTCAAACCCCCCACGCAGTCTCTACTGTACTCACTCTTAGGTGGAGATAAACACTTCATGTGCTTATAGAAACAGGTGTCAGGCTTCAGGAAGCGCCCCCCCCCCCCACACACACAGTTAATTATTTATCCACTTACTGAAATGCTGACATACACACCACCCTGACTGCAATGTCACTTTACCCTTCACAAGAAAGGTTGCAGACATAGGTACTGATGAGCGACTGTACATCTTCTGAGAAGCTGAGAGAGAAGTCATACAGGGGAAAGATGGGATTTGGTTATAACTTTAATATTATGTAATATAGACATTATATATTCTACGCTCTAGTGCCAGTTGTATCACAACATTATAATGGACCTGAAGAAAGTGTGGATCTGTCCAGCTGCCGGTCCCGTCAACAATTCATGCTTTATTTTATGATGAATCTTGCACAAAAAGCCGAAGGAGCTTTTAACTTGTACCTCATATAATTTCATGAGAAAAAAAAATCGATTGATTGATTGATTGATTAATTAAATACAATAATTTTGTAGCCTATTTATAAGAGCACATGATTATGCTGGGGTTTGTAGGTTGTGATTGAAAAAGATTTTCCACCAAGTAGGGATGAGATCAACACTTATGCTACACTTTCTGTATATTTCTCTGGAAGGCTACTTAATAATAGTACTAAAATCCGTGATTAGCCTAGAGGACGTCATAGCCTAGCTTGTTGAATGCTTTAACTAAATTGTAGGCTATTATAGAACTTCAGTTTTTTAATGGCATTCTGCTTTCTATGTTTGGTGACAGAGTTCTTCTCCTTATATCAATATTTTCCCTCCAAAGGGAATCGTTTATTCTAGATATTGTGCTAATAATAGTCTCCAGTGATAATTTTCCACAGGACGCTGCTGCTACGACTGTTGTACGATGGAAGCAGTGAGTGTGGACGGGTCCATTTAGTGTGCAGAGGGGGTTTTAAGTACAACAAGTCGGCAAATCGTTATAAAATATCTTTTGAATAACGAGTACATTTACTTTTGACCTTTATTTTCCACCTTTATGATTAGAAACTGTCCTCAGTTCTCTAGCATTCAGACCAAGTTAATTTAATCCCCTTCAAAGAGAAAAGAAAACCCTTTAGTTGTAAATTGGGCAATTCTGATGAAAACCGAGCTCTGTGCCACATCTTCCACTAAATGATAAAGCCGCTACACCAGGAACTAGCGGAAGGACCGACTAAATAAGAACCTATCTTTAAAAAAAACAACAACATTCAGACTATTCCTGTCAAACTTAATGTATTTTTTTCTCTCTGAAAGTGTCAGAGGGTCGTAAAATTCACGCGAGCATCTTAAATTGTTCTCGTGTTGGATTTTACAGAGTTTTATCAGTAGGAGGAGGTGTTAGGTTCGGCTACTGCAACTTAACGGTTAAGTTGGTCTGTTGGTGACGTGAAGTGGGCTCTTCAACCGGAAGACTCATAAACAATTATTACTCCTAAAATAGGTAAGTTTACATGTCTTTATTAAATGATTAAACACATATTGGTTAAAGCTACTGTAGTGTCCAGTCTGCTCCAGTGTCTATCCTGGTCTGTAAAGGGCTACACAGTCTATGGGCTACACCCATACAAGACTAGCATACATCTCACCTCCATCTCAGAATATAGTAACACAGTTTTAAAGTATTATCCAGACTCAAAAGTACATTTTTAATCAATGCAAGTTTTGCAAGTAGCTTCACCGTAAACAAACAGCCTATACATGTACAGTATAGACTATATTAAGTTGAAGACAAAGTAGGGCTGAGCAATATGTTTGAAATCATGAATCATAATATTCATGAGGACGTGTTCCTTTATCAATAAGACTATGTATCACAATATGGCAAATATATACTCAGCCCATTAAATAAACACATACAACTGTTAGCAATGATCTGGGTTCCACCTTTGGAGCAGCTCTTGCGTGTAAAACTACTTTAATAATTCGTTGATATAATAGACTAATAACTAATAGTGTAGTTGTGTGTGTGTGTGCTATAATTGTTTCTTCTTAATGAGTTTGTCTTGTTGTGATATGATGTGTTTATGTATATGTATATTTGTTCTCTTGCAAAAGATATGTTGATCTCAATGAGATTTTCAACTAACTAAATTGTTTTCATTTTTGATCACATCTTGCTTGAAAGTTTTGTTTGGACAACAGATATGTGTAGAACAATGGTATAATAAGTTCATATAATCACTACAGGATTATTCTGAAAGTCTATAAATGATAATTTTGAGTTATTGCCCAGCACCAAAAAAACTACATGGTGTGAAGTCTTGGTGAAAAGGTAATAATATTGATGAAAAATATGTGTCAAGCTTCGTTGCCCACTCAGGCACTATCCAATACCAATATGCCATAATTATGCTTACCAGCTCGCTAATTTCAACAACTATTCCTCACTATTGTTGCTGCTTCTATTTTATGTCACACTTTTAATAACAAGACCCAAGTCAAAATGGTAGTTTATCAAAAAGTAAATCTAACAATGTAATGTAACAGTCTTACAACCTCGCTACTAGTACAAAAAATAAACATAATGATGTTGCACTTGTGAACCTTTGAGCAATTAATATGATGCAGAAATCATTGTGGAGGGCCCTGACTGAATAAGAAAGAAATTATGTATTGATTAAACTGTTTTGGAACAGCACAAATTGGAAATTTGAAATGCAACAGAAAAAAGAAGTCTTGTATCTCTTGAGTCTCGATATCGTGCCCTAGATTGATAGTTACACCGCCTCCCTCTCATAAGCCTTAGCACTACTATCCTGTTGCCTTGACTACTGGTGTGTCAGGGGACTTCATCCTGATCCACTGCATGATTTTCTCTGACACTAGATCAGAGAGACTGCCATGAAGCAGCGCTGAAACCAAGAATAACTAAGAGCTAATTTTCTCTTTTTCTTCCTCTTACATTGGACTAACTCTTCACCCACCTGATGCAATCTTAGTAACCAGTAGTACACAGAACTTCAGGCTGCAGTACTACTCTGCTCATCCACTGCACAGCAGGCTACACGCACCACTAAAATGGTAACCCTGCTTTCTTTCTGTGCACCGAGCCATATGAGTTTGTTTGATTTACATTCCATTCAAAAGAGGCACAACACAGACAGCATGAAAAATATTTTCTCCGTCATGTTTATGCAGAGTTGAGGATGGGAAATACTCTGTGAAATGTAGAGTCAGTCCTTTTTTGGGCTGGGAGGAGACATTGGAAATGTTCCAGCCTATTAACGAACCCTGTTTTAGGGCTGCAACTATTGCTTATTTTCATAAGTTTTTTAAAATTAATTGTTAGGTTGTTTAGGCTAGATATTAAATGTCAGAGAATAGTGAGATAAAAAATTCATAATTTCCCAGAATACACAGTGATGTTGTCAAATGTCTTGTTTTGTCCAACCAAAACAGGTTTTTTTTTATCATAAACAAATGACAACAGAGACAACCGGTGGATATTCACTATTTAGAAGCTGGAACCAGGGATTTCTCTAACTACAAATTAAGTCTGTCCTTTGACTTTATCTTTTAATTTCTTTGCCAAACATTATGTTGTTTTAACATTTGGTTGTAAAAATTGTCACCAGTTGATTTTGTTTTGTACACTCACTAACGGATCAGAAGCGACATGAGCTCCATCTGATATATATCATTCTTTATAGATGGACGGATGGACTACTACTATTTTTCTAAACACACACCTTTCATCTCTCCGTTTCTAACTGTCTTTGGGATTTATTGTTCGCTAAGACGAGAAGTAATGAGCGTCTGGATGAAGAATGGAGGCTTTCTTTGTTATTAGTGACAGGCCCAGGAAATGAAGTGGGCCTAAGAATGGCAAACAGCAGTGAAACTGGCCTGGTCAGAGGTTTACAAGATCTCCACCGGAGCTTCAGGGCCTGTGTGAACCAGTCTCACGTGGCAGGGAACCCACTGGAAAAAGTGGACTATACACAGCAGAAACAGCTATGGGGGTTGGGGACAAGAAGCGACCGTTGCTGTGTAATCAAGGGGAATTGCAAACATTGAATCTGGAATGACCATCTCGAGGGGGCTGTTGTGTATCAAACAACGCTCACAGACAGCGTTCGGTGTTGTAAACTTATTTTGCATCTCTAGCAGTCAAGGCTGTAAGAGCGTGACTCTCTCTGCAAAGAAAGTCATGTAGATGTCAGAGCAATATCTAGCAGTTATTTCGGACCACAGTCCAAAACATTTTCCACTGCACCAAGAAGCAACTTTAGAAAATGACTTGACCAGTTCCCAGCTGTCAAAACATCTAAAACATGCTGTGACGTCTCAAATAGCAGACCTGTATGCAGTTAGGAATCACTTACATTTTATAGGCACAAATGAATCAACAATACAGCAGCTAATTACCCATTGTAGGGTTAAACAACAGTCCCTGCAGCAGGTAACACAGCTAACCTTGACCTAGATAGTTCTCTTGTTAAATTATTCTAAAACTGTTTTTGCACAAGCACAGACATTTGCTTGATCAGTGTGTTGGCATTTGTCCTATTATTATTATTATTATTATTATTATTATTTTAAGAAAAAAAAGAATATGTAATATGCCTTGATTGCAACCCATATTTCATTTGTGGGAATCTAGTTTTAGGCTTTGATGAGCATATTTTAGAGGTCTGTAAAAAAAATGTGTATTTTTTTTTAACTAGCGTTCTCTTGACCAGAGTACGCACTTGTTTTTCTGTTTTAGCCCTAAATTGCAACCATCTCCTTTTTAAAAGCAAGCTCTTAAGGCTTCCAGCCTGGAAACCTCTGGGTTTCATGTGGTTTTGTGTGTTTGAGAGAATAAAGAGCAACGCCCATATTTATGTCTGCTCCAGCTCAGCCTGCTCACTGAGCTGTCCTGGAAAAGTCCATGTGACCCAGAGCTAAGGAGATGTTGCTGCTTCCTCATCCTGTTGTATGTTAGAGCGGAAGGACTACGGTCCGGCCTGCAGGGCAGTGTGTCATTTTTACCATAGCCCTGGTAAAACATTGTCAGCCGACAACGATATTGTATTTTCAAAGTTAGCATCACTTTTATTGTAGTCGGTCGCTCCTGCACTGTAATGTTCACAAGCTTGTTACACAGTAGGTTAAGGCACCGCACAGTGCAACAGAAGGCTTTAGCTCCGTTTTAAGATAATTCCATCTGCATAGCCATGCTAATGACTTTGGGGATTCCCTTAGTTTTCCCCTAGCACCTCCTGCAGGTCAAAAGTTTTCACTTATAAAATGTACAGACTTTAATTTGCAAACATGTTAGCATTATGTTAGAATTGAGTTCAAATCCCTACTATTTGTCTAAGTACAGCCTGTAGACGCTTACATCTGAGGCAGATCCAACCTTTATGCCTTTTATTGCTGTGCCCTTTGCTGAATTGCTAATTTTTATGATCTAATATGCTTAAACAAAAAAAGCTGGGGTAAAAGACAATGTGTAGTGCATCTGGTTTCATTGATTTCTTTTCCATCCATAAGCCCGAGTGACATTATTTAGAGTTTATGTCACTGGCTTCTCCTCAAACCTGCCTCCCTCTCATGTTACTCTGTGGCTTCAATTGATAAAATTGCAGGAAATTACACCGATGTGACAATTATGAGAAATGAGGGCGTCTGCATCTAGAAAAGACCTCATCCAAATTCACACTGTGCTCATTTATTCTACGCCAGATACAATTGTTCTGGTGCCAATAAGACAGGAGCAATGGGATTTGAATGATTGAAAGAGAGAGAGATCATGAGGATAATACATCTTTATCTCTCATAAAATAATTATACGTAACACAGAAGAGTGGAGGTGTTATTCAGAAGGATTATGTAATTGAACCGCTGGTATTAGCTGGATATAGTTTCTTTCTATGTGTCATACTTTTTTCCATTCTTTCTTCCTCCCTGCCCTCGCACATCTCTTTTTCTGTCCCTCCCACGCACACGTTACCAGATTCGTGTTGTAAAAGACTTGCTCAGGTATTGGCACATTCCTTCTTTTGATTTCCAAAAAATAAGAAGTTGTCATATGTTTTTACTTTTTAAATATATAGGTATATTTATATAATTTTTTTCATTCTGACCACATTGAAATAATCTTTTTTCTTTCTTTAGTACAGAGGCTGCTCTCAAACATCTTATGAAATACAAATTTTAGATGGTTGATACTAAAAATGAGAATTTTATTGCCTCATGTAAATTAGCAATACATTGGTGTGTCACGGTTTCAAGGATTTCAGGTTAGGACCCAAACGCAGAAGAAGAGACGAGGAGGTACCAAGGACGAGTTTCAACCATTTAATGACTAAAAAATAAACTTACAGTCCATGTTAGCAGGCATTAATTCCAGGAAACTGGGAAAAACAAAACACTGGAAAACAATCAGAACTTCTTGACACCAAGTACGACATCCAAGTGATACCAGACAAAGGGAGCACACTGACTAAATACACAAGGCAACGAGGGTTGTAGCGAGAGACAGGTGCCATGAGGGCTGATGAACAGGTGAAACAAATCAGGGCAGGGCAGACAGTCACAAAGGCAGGACAACACCCAAGGCAGGAAGTCAAGCAAGACATCTAACAAGTCCTCACACTGTATTATTGCACTTGTCATTTTTTCTTTCTTCCCTTAGTTTGTGAATGCTGTTGTTTCTTGTGCCAACATTTGACAAATTGAATGTACTTGACAAGTGAATGTACATTTAAAAAACTGTTAATTAAAAAAACAAAGACACAAAAGGAAAACAAGACATGGGAAATAACTCTACAAAATAAAACAGGGTACTAAAGGAACATGACATCATGACCTTATAAACATTTTCCATGCTGACAAGATGCATGAAAGGGATATTTCTTCTTTTATTTGAGAAAAAAAAACGTCAGCCCCCATCTCCCTGTTGCAGGCGTCGTAACTGTGTTCCCTTCTAACACACCCATGTTTCCCTCTGCTTCATCAGTGGTTTAAAAACACAGTGTCCCATCTAATGTTGTTTTGGCTTTATCCTGGATTTGTTATTTTTATGCCTCCTCATATCCTCAATCATGAATACTCCTGCATACATGAATAAACAGATTTTGCAGAATATAACCATGGAAACCAGAGGTGAATAGGCCCAGGTGGTCAAATGCTTCAGCGTCCTTGTTTGCGTTGGTATTTTTTAATCCATCATTTGTGTTTCTCTCTTTAATCAGTGTATGAACGCCACCTGCTTAAAATCAATTGGAACATTAATTTTCACATAAAGGTCAGGATTATTGTTGAGGTGAATGTCACTCTGGTCTTCTCCGGAACAACAGTCAGTATCAGCCTGACCTTTTAGAAAGTGGATTTGTAGAGAATTACAATGCCTAAGAACACTTGTCCCTCCCCCCTGCAGTTAAGGGTCGATCAATAATCACCACGCCAGAGGATTAATAGTGTATTCACTGAGACACACCCCTCACGTACACACACACACACACACATATTGTGACCTGATGACATCTGGGTTGTTATCCTATATCTATTGTTATCCTCTGATTGGATCTTAACTGTCCAGATGTATCCCTCAGCTTGGCTGCCTAAGAAGCATCATCAGCACATGTTTATGATTAAACACTGCTGCATGTTGGGAGGAATTATTGAACCGATGAATAATTTATGACATTCACACAAGGATACTAATGAATGTTGTTGGTCTTCCGCAGGAGCAGAGTAAGCCGAGCAGCCGGTGACGTGGAGAGTAAAAGCACAGGGCGAGTGGAGAAGTGAAAGAAGGAGAAGGTAGAAAAACCATCCCAGCGATCTGCCTGCCTGAGAGTGCTGCGTCATGGGGAAACAGAACAGCAAGCTGCGGCCCGAGGTCCTGAACGACCTGAGAGAAAATACAGAGTTCAGCGACAACGAGCTCCAGGAGTGGTACCGCGGCTTCCTCAAGGACTGTCCCACCGGCCACCTGACTGTGGAAGAGTTCAAGAAGATCTATGCCAACTTTTTCCCATACGGAGACGCTTCAAAGTTTGCCGAGCATGTGTTCCGCACGTTTGACACCAACGGTGATGCCACCATCGACTTCAGGGAGTTCATCATCGCCCTGAGCGTGACGTCTCGCGGCGGGTTGGAGCAGAAGCTGCGCTGGGCCTTCAGCATGTACGACCTGGACGGGAATGGGTACATCAGCCGGGCGGAGATGCTGGAGATAGTTCAGGTGAGGACATACTGTATGACTAAATAGGGTTTCTTTATTAGTGTATACATCAGTCTTTTGCCTAGTTTTGGGTCAGGATCAGCCTGATTCTACATCTTCTGAGATATAAATGTGACCTAATGAGTTCTAGCACTGCATCTGTTTTTTATGCAAACCTTAAAATGTAGCTGTTATGACACAATGATTATTCAAATGCAAATGCTTATCCTCACATCTTAGCAACTGAGGACTTACCAAAAATTGATTAATCCACTCACTTAACTAAGTTTTAGCTCGTTGTTGTATGCATTTACAGTTTCTGACTAGTGACTATTTTTAGGTCTGATAGTCATTTGCGGTTCTGAATTCATAAGATAATTTTTTCACCTCATATCACGGATGGAGGCTGCCCTGTTTTGTTTTTCTTATCACTGTGGCTATATTTACTCTTCCAATATGGTGAGCTGAGCAGCCTGCAGGGGCATATCAATATTGGCTAAGTCCGCTGTTTTGTGGATACAAATGAATGTGAAAAAAGTGCATCAGTGCTTTTGTCATTAGAGATTGCTTTCTGTTTTTCAGCAAAACTCGTTCTCTCTTCACAGACCTTTACGTGATCTGAAATGTGTGTAGTTGTAGAAGATACACAAATAGACACATCTGACACATGTTCTGAGTGTCTTACTGTGAGTTTCACAGCAGGGTGAGCTTCAGTTGCCAGAGCACCATCATTACCAGGTAGCAACAGAAAACAGGTGAAAGCATTCAGACAAAAGATGTAAAAAATATGTGAGGTGGGAAGAGTTATTCTTTATCAATCATTATTTTTCATCTTTACTGCCTAAAAGCTTTCTACGGACAGCCAACACTATTAGTATGCACACAACAACACTTGTTCTCACCCTCCTTTGTAGGCAATTTACAAGATGGTATCATCAGTGATGAAGATGCCTGAGGATGAATCAACACCAGAGAAAAGGACAGATAAGATCTTCAGACAGATGGACATTGACAATGATGGTAAGACTGGTGATTTATTTGTATGTTCTTATGTCTTTTGTAAGGAGATGTCGTTACCAACTGTCACTATCAGTAGTGATAGTGACAGTGTGACAGGAATTCTAAATAAAAAACTGGCTTCTTCTTCTCATAGGACAATAACAGGAATATGAGCACTGTATAATAAATGTAATGGATGGTTTTAATAATTGTAGTTGAAAGCAGAAACAACTATAACTCCTCCTGTTGGCACCCATTCCAAGTGGAGGCTGGTGAATAAACAGATAGTGAAGGACAATAAAGTAAAACATATATAATATAAACACAATATAAAATATGTCTTCATAGGAGACGTTATAGTGCTGACACATTCTGTACACCATTTATTAAATGTTTGTATGCTGCTTATGAAGGTTAAATAGGGGGGATTTAAAGTAAAGTGTTCCCAAATATAGACATATCATGAAATATTAGTGCAATTATGGCAATATACACTTGCCCTCACAGAGCAGTTTAGAAAGTAACAGGAAATATCGAAAATTGATGACAGAGAGAAATGTCATAGAACATTTTTTGAACACAAGATCATTTACATCTCCTAGCCTTTAGAATCTCATCCTGCTGAGCGGCCTCGATGTCAGTCGCTTGACTTTTAGTGCGAAAAGGTGATGCCACGTGATATGTACTTAAGCATACTGTTCTGACACATTTCACTAAAATGTTTAGAGCTGTTCATATGGGAGTGGGCAGACTCCGAAGCAGAATGTTCAGAAAGTCGGGAGGTCAAACTGTGTGTCTCAAATTTGATAACATCACATGGTACCACAGACCAGGCCGACGGCTACAGCTGCAGCTCCTTTCTAATGCAATTTATACCGACGTTGTGCGACAGGAAGTGGTTATTTAAAACAAGTCATTGTGTACTGTTGCATTTTATCCTTGAGGTAGATTAGTCAACATTTAAAATAATGTTTACCACCATCTAGAGCTGGGCAATATATCAATATTATATCAACACTGTGATATGAGACTAGATATCGTCTTAGATTTTAGATATTGTAATATCATAATATGGCATAAGTGTGGTCTTACCCTGGTTTTAAAGTCTACATTACATTAAAGTGATGTTATTTTCGGAACTTACCAGACTGCTGTAACTGTTCTTTTATTTGCCTTTACCCACTTAGTTATTATATCCACATTACTGATGAATATTTGTCAAAAATCTCATTGTGTAAATATTTTGTGAAAGCACCTAGTGTCCACACCACAATATCATTGCGGTATTGATATCGAGGTATTTGGTCAAAAATATTGTGATATTTGATTTTCTACATATCGCCCAACCACTATCTATCATATGCTACCAGCATTGTCACATTTTATTTTAAAATGCTTACTGTTAATTGATAAGACACACTCATTTAATAGTGCAAGCATTTAGTTTATTTTGATTTCATTTGCCATTTTTAATATTATTACATCTCATCTTTTTGAATACTTCGCAGGGTTTTGCAGACGTAAACTTATTCATTCAACAAATATGTTGCTGTCAGAGAATATGTTCTTTCCTCCATTCAGACAAGAATCCCCCAAACCCACATAATGAAATATTTATAAAATTTGAATAATTTGAATATAATTTCATTTAGTTGGATTATTTTTGATGTAATTTCAATATTATTTATAGAGGCATTATGTTGCAGTACCAGTTAATACAAAATAATTTTAAAAGGAAGTTCTAAATTAATTACTTAGAAAGTAATTACTAAAAAGAAGTACCACCATTTTCAGAATCTTACATACTATATTGTGTTGCCATCAGTAATATTGAAATACTTAATACGAAACAAAAATTGTACTGTACCTTTTTGTCAAGTCAATGCTGGTAATCAATGCCTTCTGAATTTCATAAAAATAGAACAACAGTGTCACCTGCTGGTTAATTTGACAGCTATTAATAACTCAATCATTCAGTCATAGAATGTTAATATAATGCAAGTTCATTGTAATTTATTTAAAAGGTGTACTTTGCCTGCACAGTTTTCTGGGGCAGTTGTGATTATATTGTAAGCACGTAAGCTCAAAAGGAACATCAGGAGCATTTCTGTTGATTTTAGTGGATGGTTGCAGCATGATTCCTCTCTTAGTCACATGCTTGACTATAATTGGTGTCTAAACTTTTTTTTGGTCTCTGCTTCACAGGTAGATTGTCTCTGGAGGAGTTCATTAAAGGTGCCAAGAGCGACCCGTCCATTGTCAGACTGCTGCAGTCAGATCAGGGAGCCTCTCGTCAGTTCTGAAAACAGAGACAATACAGACACACACTCTCCAAAACACAATCACAAACCCGGTGACCAGACAATTCTTCCATTTAAAAACAAAACACTCCTCGTCTTGTTTACATCAATGGATACTTCTCTTTCGTCAATGTGGCTCCTTTTCTGTGGACTATGACGTGCTTTGAGGTATTTTGTGTATATGCTTTTCCAAAGCTCTCTCGCTTTGAAATGGTTTTTACCTTTTCTCCATAAGTAAAGTGCCATATCATATATTTATACTGACTGGATTATATGCTCACAAGTATTATGAATTCCATTATGTTACACTAAGAGGAAACTAATTAATCACTTCTTATCATTAAATTCAACTTAACGGTGTTGAAAAGTGGCTTTTGGTTGTTCAGGATATCAACTTTAGCTTAACAAGTTGCTCCTCTGGACAACTTCTATATGCCTTTGGTATTGCATGCACTTGGTGATATATATTTTCCGATATTGTAACAGTTTACGTAAATAAGAAGGCTGTGATTGTTTTTATTCCTTTTTATTTTTGTAACAAAAAAAAAAATTGTTTTCACACAATTGAAATAAAGTCGTGTAAGAAAAATCTACACAAGTCCCACAGTACCCCCTCGCCCTGGACAGACTCACCAAGATTCTCACTTACTGGTTAAAAAGAAAAACAATATTGGGTCACATTAAGTTGGATGAAGTGTTATTTTGACAAGTCCACATTTTAAAATTGGTGCTTGAGATGTTGAAGGGAGAGGGGAAGAATGTTTAAAATGATGTGAACAACTAAAGACGCCACATTCAGAACCTCCCCCCTCCTCTCAGCTGACGGCGGCCGTATAAATATGCAGCTTCTAACGTTAAGCAGGTACGTAAGGCAGAGTTCACTCCAGGGACACAACACACGCCTCCCACTCCCCCCCCCCCCAATCC
>NC_045750.1:9385796-9387023 GCF_008692095.1 Etheostoma spectabile
GTGACTGACGTAGATGATGTGAGAAACTGCAGGTGTCTCTTATGTGTCTTTTCTGGAATATTTCAGTAACTGGGCAACTGGGCCTCCCATTCGTCCACAGGAGAAGGGAGGCGAGTCACACAGGACCAGACCAGATCCGACCAAGCCAGTCTGGATCAGATCCTGTTTGGGATCATAACTCATCTTTATCCAAGTCATCATCCAGGTCTACATCACTGAGGTCGTAGTCCTCCTCCACAGGAAGCTGCAGTAGACAAGGAGTATAAAATAAAGACAAACCGTTAACAAAGCAGGAGTTAATCATGATCACTCCAGCTTATTTATAGATAAATGTAAAATTTGTGGAGCTTTAAAAAGCTATTTTTTGTTGGACTGTCTGCCTGTAAGACATAAAAACGCACTCTTGTGCATCTGGATTGTTGGAAGCACACCAACTGCCATATTACATAACAGGAGTGTTTATGATATACCCATTTGTGTGCATGATTGCAGTACAGAGTCAGCAAGGAGCAGGTAGAGGTTTATTGTATTAAGTGAGGCAGACACAGTACACATTAAACCCCATTTTAACTCCAAATCTGTCCCCCCGGACTAAATTTACAACCGGGCCAAATTTCTGCCAGACTGTTGGTGTTGCATGTTTGAGGCGGGTCAGGATGCCTGTTTAATTGCCCAAATGATCAACGATGTGTCTGTTACATGATGTAAATACATTTCTGGCATTTTAGAAATTTTGGTGATAGAAATGTAACTGAACTTTGCTGCAGAACAGGCAGACTATAATGTCTGCATCTTTCCGACAATTGACAATCTTTTTTGAATAAACTTTGGCATTTTCAAGACCTACTTGACTGAGCTGTCCAACATGAGCTGGGTTTTTTGTATAGTAAAAACGTACAGCGTGATTTAACGTAATGCATGAAAATGATTGAAAGCGTACAATGTCTGTCCAGTGTAATACAGTTTGGTTGAAGGCCTCAACCCTGTTGCTACATGAGTAAAATCTCTAATCAGTAGACCACTTTGAGGCCCCCACTCACCTGTCCATCTTTACCGTCCCACGGTTCAGCTGTGTGAATCTTGGGCATGTTGCCACCTCCAAATGTAGCAGTTGAGCCACGACCCACAGAAAGCTCCCTAAATGTGAAGACGAACCATGTGAAGATGAACCATATTTTTACTTTGATTCTTCTAATGGTGAGAAAAAAAAAAAAAAAACCTACCTGA
>NC_045750.1:9387033-9387710 GCF_008692095.1 Etheostoma spectabile
AATGCCAGTCTCACTGAAGGAACCCCTGAGCAGAGAAAATTTCATCTTGCGTGTGTTGATGGCGGCCATGGCAGGGTAGCCAAATCCACCAATACCCAGGGAGGCCTCCAGCTCCATCTGAGCTCCAGCCTCAGTCCACAGCCAGCTGCGGAAGCATAGGCAGAGCCATTAGTCCCAGTCGTAATTATTATTAGTCATTTGTTTAACAGTCATGACTGGTCCCTCATCTTTACCCCCACATCTTCTTCTTGTACTTTTCAGACATCTTCTTCATCACCTCCAGGTAGCCGTTTCTACCTGCTGCGCCTGCGGAGATCCAAGGACAGTGGGTGGTGAGTGACTCAAGAATTAAAAGGCAAATGCATCCATATTTGGTGTGTGAAATGCCCCAACACTACACTTTTTTCAAATTCCAAATGAACCACTACTACTGTTAAAAGATACCAGATGTAATTATTGAACATGTTCAGATTCAGAGGTGTGTGTGTGTTCTCACCTGTGTCCAGGATGTGTGGCAGGACGCCTATCACACACAGCTGACTGTCCTCACAGGTTTTTTTGAAGAGGTCTTCACTGAGAATCTGAGACAAACATGTACATACACATTTTTTATGTACATTCAAATAATTTCATATTGAAACAAATATTGCCAAGGGTCAACGAGGGTTTAACTGTGA
>NC_045750.1:9387720-9390302 GCF_008692095.1 Etheostoma spectabile
CCCCCCCCTTTTAAGTCTAATTTTGGTAACAAGTGTGTTGTTGATCAGAGAGCTCTTTGAATTTTGTGTTGATTTAGTCTGAATTTGTTTTTGTTTGTGGTCACTGCTCATGATCAAACAGACAATATTTAAGTCACAAGTTTAATCAGTATTTTGCTCAGCCACACAGTTGCAAAATAAACGTTTAATAAAACATTGCGGTTTATGAATTTGAAATTACAAAAAGCATCATCAACAGGTGCTTACTTAAAGCTCTTCTGGCCCAATTTTGTCCATTAAGTCTAATACCAGCACTATTAACCTCTCATACATGAATGTATGAAGCGATTGCACAAGCGTACTGACCTCCAGCAGCTCAGGAGTAGCAGCGTGGTCAGAGAACAGATCCAAAGCCCTCTCGATGATGTCTCCACGGGAGCGGCCTCCTTGGTAGTCTTCGGGCTCCTCACCTTTGCGGAATATCTTGATGGTTGGAAATCCACGGATCTACACACAACATATTGTTCCGTAAAGTTAGCCCCAATGTTTTGCTCTGGGAATTTTTTTGCGACCATAGTCCCATATCTGAGGCAAACTGGCATTGGCTCGGTGCTTGTAAGCACACACTCGAGTGATTTTTTGAACCTTTTAAAAACGTGACACAAGAGAACCATTCCAGATATCTAGCAGGCTAAAGATATGGAGTTGTCAGGGACTCTGCCATGGAGCTCCAGCCATTAGCTGAGGCGAAAACCAGGTGAAGGGACGGCTTGTACTTCACAGTATGTGTTGCATTTGCAACACGGACCAAAGTTGTTGTTGCACTACAGAAAACGAGCTATAAGTAGAACACGTTTGGAAACAGGCTATTTTGTGAACATTAAGCCAAAGACAAAATTCCTTAAGAGCGCTCCATCTATTCCTCTGTTTTTGACTTTGTGTTATTGCTGTGAATCAGCCGAACAACTTGGAGTGCTTGCTTCTAGCGGACATCCAAAAATGGGAAAGTCTTGTAGTGGGAACTTAGCATAAAGTGCTCATATTATGCTCATTTTCATAATTGTATTTAGAGGTTGTACCGGAATAAGTTTACATGGTTTAATTATCAAAAAACACCATACTTTTGTTGTACTGCAAAGCTGCTATTTAAATTTAGTTAAACTTAAACAATGGTTAAAAGTGCAATAGATAAGCTTAGCAGCTGTGGCCAAGATTCATGCAGTTGTGTGTTTAGTTAACAGTGGAGTTTTTTTCCCCACTTTTGTTTCGCGGTGACTAGTATGGCTTCTTACTCACCCCGTAGCGGCTAGACACAGTCTGGTGTACAGTAGCATCAACAGCTCCGAGGCGAACTTTGCCCTTGGTCTGCTCTTTGACAGCTGAAGCTGCAGCTGCCCACTCAGGCTCCAGGCTGTTGACAAAGAGAGTGATAGTTAAAAATTTAAAATAATATATATAGAGTATGATATAGGAATTAAATTCCACAGTAGAGAATTCACAAGGTGAAATTAGATTGTGTGTGTATTGTTTACCAAACAAATCTCTGCTCCTGAAATACTGACTTCAAATGTTGAAAATGTTGCAACTTAACACAAAACCTTTTGAGTAAAGATTACTGTCAACTCTATAATAGTCTCAATAAAACTGGTTTTCAGGCCGGTCTGTGGATTATCCAGATTTACTGGGACATTCAATCCAGAAAGAAATATTGTTGTTTAGTCACAACAACAACAACTTCTGTTGTTTTAGGGTGTGAGAAATCACAGACAGATATTTTGTTAATCTTGCACTAGTGAGGGGGGGGTTCACGGTTTTCCACAACTGCAGATGGACTGTGTCAGGGACCAAACTCACTTTTTGCAGTGCCCACACCAGGGGGCGAAGAACTCCACCATCCACACCTCATCACCCTCCAGCACCATCTTGTCAAAGTTGTCATCAGTGAGCTCGACCACAGCGTCCTTATTGCCAGCGCCGCCGCTCTGCTGAAGGGCAGCTGAGTGTCACTTGAAGTGCACTAAAGTCATTTTAAATTACTGCAACAAAAAGCCAATGCACGGGGTCTACCTGTTTGCTGTAGCCAGAGCCGCCAGACTTGCCGCTCAGCCTCTCTTTCACCAGCGTGCGCAAAGAGTTCATGGCTCCATCCACGATGGCTTGGCTACTGCGTCCACCTGAAGAGTGAAGGGGATACAGAGGTCGGTCATTGCAGCCAAGAACTCATTATAGAACCTCAAAGTCTTCCTCACAATAACTTTAACTAACTCAACAGTAATAAAAAGTGTCCAAAAAGATCTTGGGAGCACATTAGGGATTCAGTAAGAAAGGATGTAGTGTAACCCTTACTTTCCACTGGGTGCGTCTGCGCTGCGTTCCAGAGGGGCCACAACCCCCGCAAGCAATCGCTGCCATTCAAGTCAAACCTGGGTGAAGCGACTCTGCGATCCACTAAAAATACGCGGCAGGTCTATTTTCACAAGGGTTGGGTATCGTTCGGGTTTTATTACAATACTCGAGCTAAAAACAATACTTTTAAATGGTGCGTCATGGTGCAATTCATTTTTGTTGCTATTTGTAGACCCTGGGCCGTCTACAGAGACCAC
>NC_045750.1:9390312-9435969 GCF_008692095.1 Etheostoma spectabile
TTTTTACAGTGTGTTCTGGGGACAAGCAGCTAGCAGAGAGTGAGGAGATGTCTGCTGTATGTGACAACAAATGTAATCTAAGACACGCGTGACATCGCTTAGAGCATCTTTAAAAAGATTTAGGGGAATAAGATATTTTACAATAACTTTGAATGCACCACAAGGCTTACTAGATTCAAGTGAACGCACCATTGGTGTTATTTTTCAGACAAAGGCAGCTGCAAACAGCTCAACGTCTCGCTGTTGTCATCTATAGTGAAATACATACACACTTTACACCCTTTAGCTGTCAGCATTTAAACCGTGTTTAATCCAGCTGCTAGCTAACGGTAGGCAAACGTTACCTGCTGCCAAGTGAAGTGTTAACTAGCGTCACGTGCAGCAATGCTTCGGTTAACTAGCTAACGTCTGTTTCAGAGCATCAGAGAGCAGCGCACAAAGAATTTAATTGGCACCGAAATGAGGCACTGAAATCTGCGCGGCAATTCGGCCCTAACATCGATACTGGTCGTTTATGCATCAGTGCTGTATTAGCAACAGGTTTTGGTAGCCAACACTAATTTTCACGCAAGGACAACCAGGCAGGAAGTGAAACAGCGAGACTATCCAGTCAATTTCCCAAAAAACACCTCTCCTGTATCATATATATCTCCTTTACAACACCACGGACAACGAGAGATTAATCTTGGAAGTTAAAACAAAGTACGACATCATAGATTTAAAAAAAAAAAAAAGGCATGGAGGTTAATTGCAAGAGTGCTTAGAGTGGATGATCAATAAACACGACGCTCCGTGTATGTTTGGTATGTAGCGAGGACGGAACAAAACCGGAACGCAGCACAGACGCGCCCAGTGAAGAATCAGATTAAGTGTGTGGCCTCTGACACCTACATCCCCTTTTCTCTGAAGTGATAGACAGCTTTCTCTGCTGGGTTCAATAAGGTCACTGTAGACCAAGATTTCAAATTCACAAAACTGCGTATTCAACAAGAGAAACTATATGTTTTTTTCTGCAGTGGTTTGGTCTGTACCTTGGTAATCCTCTGGCTTGTTCTTATTAGCTCCAAAGATCTTGATGGTGGGGAAACCTCTGACGCCATACTGGCCACCCAGTGACTTGTGCTGGTCTGCATCTACGGCACCAACCTTGACAATACCCTGAAGGATTTCAGAGGGGAAAAAAGAAGGTTGGAGTGTGCAGTCTCAACTTTTCATTACAGAAACATTTTTCCTTTTCTTCACGGAACATTTGTGTGCCATTTCACAAATCTGGGCGACAGCATGTCAATGAACAAGTGCAACAGTTACTTTTGTATCCAGGATTTATCCACAAACACAATGTTGTCTAGATAAATAATATTAGAGGTGATAACGATGTCAGAAAACCACCCTCCATAAAATAAACAATGAATATTTAAATTGTTCCAGATAAAAACGAGACTCACTAATATTTTATGGTCCTTTGGCTTATTTTAACGGAGTGAAATGAACAATGAATGCTTCTAGTGTACCTCCTAAGACAATAGGCTTGTTTGGGATGAACTGCGCCTCGCCTGTAAAGTGGACGAGAGCAGGCGGCAGCAGCAGGGGGCGATGACAAAAAAGCTGCAGTAAAGTTGGACAGTTTCCAGCAGCCTTCATGTTAAACACGAAGTCAAAGAAATACTAATATCCTGTTAGGTTCGATTCGACAAAATGTTATCATACACATGTGAGCAGGTACACAGTCTCCACTTGTTTTTATTAAGACAGAGTAGCTGTTAAAATTCTCTACTTGTGATCTGTTGCTGATGTTAAACATCTGAATGGATTTAGTCTGATTTCTTAATGTCAATATCAGGCATACATGTATGTATTCTGTACACGTTCTGTACAGAATAAGCCTTTAAAATCAGACAAATGGCGATTAAAATCCTTTCAATCAAAAAAAAAGTTTATAGAAAACATAATTTCGAGTAGATTCTGAACCAATCAACTGTAAAGAAAAGCAACTGCACTGCCTGTCAGGGACCCCTGACGGACCAAAGTATGGAGTGTGGATTGGTAGCTGGAGAGAGGCCAGTTCACCTCCTGGGCACTGCCAGGTGCTCTTGAGCAAGGAACCTTACTCCCCTAACCGCTCAGGGTGCTGGTCCAGCTAGCACTCACTCTGACATCTCTCCACTGAGCATGTGTGTGTATTTCAGGCCTATGTGGAGTAATTCTAACAAAAACAGAGTGCAAATTGTAATTTCCCCACTAGGGATCAATAAGCAGTATACATTATAAATGATTAAATAAATTATTAATAAGTATTTGTTTCTTATAAATAATCATAATCCAACCGTCATATTTCCAATAGCAGTACTCACTAGAATATTCAGATATTTGATTTTGTCATCATTGCCCTGTTAGGACTACTACTGGCACGATGAGGAGAGCCTTTTTGTTTACCTTGAGGGCAGTGGCCGCCTTCTTCCAGTCAGGAGTGAGATGTTGACAGTGGCCACACCTGCGATGAAGAGAGGGCAGGGACAGGGAGGGGAATACTTGATCAAAATAATGTTGATGTTTAGTGACAAATGTTTGAAATTCGTGCATTGCACATTAAATAGAAAGTAAACAATCAGAATTCAAGTCCAAAACCATTTTAATTTCATAATCAAGAACTATTCCTATAGTTCAAACATTCAAAATAATATATGGTTTAGTCACTTAAATTAATCACAGTACCAAATTACTCAACATTAACACATCCTGTGAAAATGTGACACCTTTAAGTTACTGTACATAGCCTTTGGGCTTAGACTTTCCATGTCCATTTCTTGGCTACTTGTTGATTATAAAATGAACTTTACTCTTGGTATATAAATTTAATGGTTTAGCCTCTGAAAATAGTTCATACATGCCTCAAGTTAATTGACTTGGCAGTTTTTTCAAGTCACTCACATGACAGCCGTTTTCTCCAAATTCAATCAAAATCTGGCAACTTTAAAGAAGAAACTGAAGTATTTTACTGTTTAATTTGGCAGTTATTTGTTGGCATGAGTGTGTATGGATGATGATGTCTACCTGTAACTATACTAAAACATATTTAATAGAGTTCTTATACCTTTCCTTCACTTTGAATTTTTTCTTTATGCATTTGCACATCTGGGAGGAACTACTTTGCATACAGGTCTCCATATTCCTGTCAGATCATGAGTGCACTTGCTGCCAATGAATAATGGCCTCTAAAGTTGTATGGACTCACCAGGGAGCGTAAAACTCAACCAGCCACAGGCTATCACTCTGGATCACCTCCTTGTTGAAGTTGGAGGGGGTGAGCTCAACAACATCATCACTAGCTGAGTAAAAAGCTTGGACGGACAGGACCAAAGAGCAGCCCAGCACTCCTGAAGGAGATGAATAAGATACAAAAGGTTTAGCGTTACTCTCACCAGTGTATGCTCAAATGTGTTCAATGAAATAGTCAGAGCAGCCAAAGTAAGCACCGAAAGGACATCGTAAGCTTTTTTTTAGCACAGTTTATATGCATAATTATGTAACAGCAAGAGAAATTGACGTTTATTAACGATAACTGAGGCCTGGCTCTGTCCTGTGCACCTTACTTAGCTAACGTTATTCAAGCTAACCATAGTAGCTACACGCTGTCAAATACACTAACCATTAACACACAAACCGAAGTGACATTTTTATGAAATTAGAAAAACTGTTCCTGTTGTCACTTACCAAGTAAAAGCGGTCTCATGGTTTTAGCTGCTCTCTGAACGGGCTCCTCTGTTAGCAACACGCCGACTACTGCCGCTGCGTCTCCCAGAGAAAGTAGATCGAAAAAGATCACACCGTGGCCCACGCTGATTGGTCCGCTGGTGGCGACGCTGCACCTCAGCCAATCAGCGTGCGCCGTGTAGTTTAGAGAACCGGTACACTGAAGACAAGTGGTGGAGCAAGGAGTTCACCATGTAACGGCGGCATCAAGAGGATATGCAACAAATGTAACAAGGATGTGTCTCTCATTATACAACAGACACTAAAGTTCGAATGTATTACACTTAGTACCAAACAGAGTGAGACATGTCGTTCTAATTAAATAAAACATAAAGTAGGCTACTCAAAGCTTGTGTTATATTGTTCTTTCGCAGTTGTGGCAAAGGTATTACGACCCTTTAAAAGCAGCAATTCCACAGTAGAAAAGGAACGTAACATACATCATAAGAACAAGTGAGATTGGTAAGAATCAAAATACAAAAAAAAAACAGAACAATGTAGAATAACTAAATAGAACAAAATCAAACCTAAGATTATGGAGACTAAAAGCTAAACGGAAGAAACACAAATGAAGACCGAAGAGCAGGACGAGAAGTATTTTCAGTAAAATGTATGCTATGTAAAGTATCAAAAGTAAAAGTAGTCATACAGGAGAATGAGAATGGCCCTTGTCAGAGTTGACTGGATTGCTGATGCAATGATGTGTAACCATTATTTTATTGTTGAAGCCAGAGGAGCTAATTAACACTTTTATACTTTGGGTTAGTTAAATGTTTTACAATGAATCACATTTTATAATCTCATTTAGTTTAGTAGTTTAACAACTGCATTGAAGTAAAATATATACTTTTGTTCCTCTAAAATCTAGTGAAGTAGAAGTATAAAGTAGTATACAATGGAAACACTCATGTTAAGTACTGTTACCTTAAACCTGTAGGCTACTTGTACTTGAAAATGACTTAATTACAAGCCACCACTAATAACTTTTAAACGTACAGTACAGCAAAATGTTCAATATGTCCTTGGAAGAGCACTTAATGAGAAGAAAATCTAAATGTAACAAGTTTGATAAAGTCAATATTATCTCAAGTCACAAAGTCCTTGTAATATGGAAATACTTATTTATAAATCCAATAATGATGATCTACAGTAACTGTATGTTCTTCTAGTATAAAATGGTAAGACAAGACAAAAACAAAGCTTGACTTCACTCCACTGCATTGCAGGTTTTACTTTACTTGTCTTTGTCTTTAAGCATTTGCAGTAGTCTATAACACCAACACTGGATTTTATTGTACTCCAGGCTACCTTGTTTTTTTTTTAACCACGTATTAATGGATTCCTATCCTCAATTGTTTGCATCATCGTTATCAAGCAGAAAAATAAAAGCATTTAGGCTCCTGTATTGTGAAGGTTGTGTCACTAGGTGGAGACAAACAACAAGAAAAAGTACTGTTGAGACGCTGTCAATCAATAATTCAATTTACGATGCTGCAGAACTAATCAATTGACCTCAGATTACAAGTTGTTAGAAATTATATTCTGCAGATTAATATTTGAAAGTAGCCGAGGGACCCCCTCCCAAATGAAAAAAAATCCCTTCATGCTCTCACTGATGGCAGTAGCCTACTTGTAACCAACCATCACGATCACTTGACAACACTGAAGGGCCATATAACGTAGCCTAGGTTTACAATAGTTTAATATTCATAAAGCCTATTTTCTCTCCCAGATTCAGTGATTTTAAGCCTTGTCTAAATCCATTTCGTCTGGGTAATTTGATGACAGCCTATAATACATTCAAAATGGATGATGGATAATGCGTCTTTCTGCATTAAACAAAGATTGTAAAGGCTATTGTTGTGAAAGGAAAAAGAGAGAGAGGGTGATTTAGGATTCCAGTGTAGGTCTACTGGCTGTTATTCGATTACCTCTAACTAATTGTTGTTGTTCGAGTTGCCGCGGACACCCAACGAAGTGTGTGTCCTTGATTTCCCTGTTTGCTACTTCACAATTCATTACATGCAGCGGAGATTTATGATGTGCTGCGCCTGGCTGCACTGCGCTGCGTCAACACAACCACAGAGAGAGAGCGCGCGACCGGAAGACACGACCATAGCCTTAAAAATAAAAGCATAGACTGTGCTACATTATATTGTGACATGTGATTTACAATATATTTCATTAGATTTCCTCCATTTGTTTAAACTTATTTTTTTCCTCCTTAAGTTATTTCAAGTGATATATCTTGATCTTTGGACATATAATAATAATTGTAATAATAATAATAATACTGTCTATTATTTTGCCAATATAACTAGCCCCAACCCATATATGTCCCCTTTGATATCGTTTAATCTATTTGTTTATTATATTTAAATCCTTTTTTTGTTTTTTTGTAGGCTACATATTGTTGTTTTATTTTAATCTTTTGAATAATTACACACATTCAACAACTCATGATATTATGTTCATAAGCTTGTTCTTAAGTTTTTTTTATGTAAGGTAAATTAATCACCAGGTTGGTGACACAGGTGCTAAGTGATCCAGAGATAATGACTGAGAATAAAAGTTATAAGAAAGGTTGGGATTGGGCAGCGTTGTAAGAGCACATCTGTTAGGTTTGCCTGTTACACATTGACTGATTATTAACTGCTGAATCATCTGGAGCTACACATTCATTTTGATCAATTACCTTCAAAGCATTGAAGCCTGTTAGATGGCGCAGCAGGAAAAAAACTTGGTCAGTGAGGATTTTGTTTGAAAGTTGTTACCGGAAGTCTTGTGGTTAGATTGTGGCTCGCTTGACAATACGCGCACTTCAACGCTAACTTTCTCAGAGCACATAGTCGTACTGGTTACTGCCAAACACGGCTTGAGCTGAGAAGACATCACGCCGCGGTCACCTCTGAACAAACATATTTTCCCCCAACTTTAATACAGAGATTAGACGATTTTGGAGGTTTTACGCACAGCGCCAGGGCTTCTGGTGACTTGTGTTTAGTCTGACAGTAGAGTTGTGTGAAAATCTCGATCACTTGGGCTTTTTTGTGGCGGACTTGTTGTCAACATAATGTGGGGCATCCAAAGGACGCGGTATGCAGACTGCAACGGCTCTGAAGCCAGCGAAGAGATCGAGGTTGTTGTTAACATCGGCGGGGTGAAACAGGTGTTGTTTGGGGACGTGTTGAATCGCTACCCGGACACCCGGCTAGCAGAACTGGTGGACTGTTCACTTAAGTCTTCTGAAGAAATATCTTTACTATGTGACGACTACGATCCTGACACGGGAGAATTTTATTTTGACAGAGATCCTGAGGCATTTAAGTGTATAATTGAACTGTATTGTTATGGAGAGATTCACATGAAACGAGGCATCTGTCCAATTTGTTTTATGAAGGAGATGGAGTTCTGGAAGATCGACTCTGATTTTCTGGACGAGTGTTGTAAATGCCACCTGCAGGAGGTAGAAGATGAACTTGCAGAGATCGCAGAGAAAGTGAAAACTATCCTGGTGGACCGAGATGGAGATCCGTCTGCTGCAGGATGGCAACGCTTCCAGATGTGCCTCTGGAGGCTGATGGAGAAGCCGGAGTCCTCACTGCCTGCGCACATAATCGCTATAGTTTCTTTCATCTTCATCCTGGTCTCCTCCGTGGTGATGTGTGTGGGGACCCTCCCCGACCTGCAGGTGGAGGACTCGGAGGGTAACCTCACAGAGAACCCAACTCTGGAGATCATCGAGACGGTGTGCATCGGCTGGTTCACTATTGAATACACCCTGCGTCTAATCTCCTCCCCAAATAAAACAAAATTTGTCCTGGCTTTCATGAACATTATCGACTTCATGGCGATCATGCCCTTTTTCGTGGTGCTGATTCTGACCTCTTTCGGCACAGGAGTGATGGAGCTGGCTAATGTGCAGCAGGCGGTGCAGGCTTTACGCATAATGCGCATTGCACGCATTTTCAAGCTGGCACGACATTCCTCTGGACTCCAGACCCTCACATCTGCCCTGAAGAGCAGCTTCAAAGAGCTCGGGCTGCTCCTCATGTATATGGGCGTGGGGGTCTTCCTTTTCTCCGCATTGGGCTACACCATGGAGCAGAACCACCCGGAAACCTTGTTCACCAGCATCCCACAGTCGTTCTGGTGGGCTGTGATCACCATGACCACAGTGGGCTATGGAGACGTATACCCCAAAACCACGTTAGGTCGGTGTAACGCTGCCATCAGCTTTTTGTGCGGGGTGATCGCCATAGCGCTGCCTATACACCCCATCATCAACAATTTTGTCTTGTTCTACAACAAGCAACAGGTGCTGGAGACCGCTGCCAAGCATGAGATTGAACTGATGGCGCTGCGCTCCGGCGATGGCGAGCAGGAGGCTTCACCCGGCGCCCATAATCATGTTTGCGGTGCAAAGGTCTGGGACACCGCCATGCACTCCTGTCACAGTGACACATACATACCCTTGCTGAAGGATCCCAGGGGAGGGGCAGGGATCCAGACCCCCAGCATGGACACAAGCTTTGAAAGCACAGCCGAGACCACTGAATATTTCATCTCATAAACCCCCCCAAAAACTCTGCTTCACCTGAGAAGACTGCAACAAAATGATAAACAACACATCCAATTAATTACTAATTTTTGACTCATTTAAACATAACCCGAACGATTTAGGGTTAACGATACCACGATGACTGGAGGCATAATTGTAAATAGCCTCGTAGAAATATTAGGACCGCAGTAACGCTCTCCAAGGACCGTTAATGCATTTGAGGAATCGCGCCTTTTAAAGTGACATATGTGTGAGATATTGACTTGATGAGCTGTGCCTTTGCGCAGTGACTCCCTATAGGGCTGAGGGCTTCTCTTTGAACAGCCAGTACACCGATTCCCCCATGTAGGCTTCTTATATAACCCCGCTATCCCCAATCCTCACACTCATACTGTAGACTGCTCTGTAGCTTATTCCTCTGTACAGATGAAGGCCTATTTATCACAATTAATTTTTTTTTTTTTTATAATACAGATTGGCAGCTCCTCCAGCCAAAAAAGAGAAATCATTCCATGGTTGGTTTATGAAAGATGTACAGGCATGACAACAAAACGGAGGTAAACCTGTTGGTATTTAATAGTGATAGAAAGTTATCATGCCATACATTTCAACGAGGTCAATATAAAGACACACAGTACACCAGAGAAGCAGTTTAATGTCTGTTTCTGCTGGTGAGCTTCAGTAATTTCTGTAACTGACACTATGATTGTGAGGTAATTAATCAGATATACAGTAAAACTACTGTGCAGGAATGGTAAAAGCAGTGACTGTGTCAATAGGCCGCAGGTCCAGATAGGATCATGTAATCAACACCAGGACCTCAGAAGTTTCCTTGGCTGCAGGACTTGCTCCTACTGTATAATGGGTTTGAATCTAGCAGCAGATGTCACCACTCTGCTCTTCCCTGGAGGTCGTATGGAATAAGTTGATCACCGAATTATGGGCGAGGGGAAGGAGCAACAGGCTGGAGGTTAAACAAAAATAATCCCAACGGCTGAATTATTAAACTTTGAAATTGGGCTCTTTTTTTTAGAGTGCAAGCTAACCTGAAAATCTGAGTGGATAAGAAGGATTTCTGATGAGAATATAAATAAATCATATGAATATGTGGAGGACTTTTTTTTCCATTATTCATCAAAATGGCATCCAGGCCAGCAGGTTATCAACATAAATAGAAGGTGTAAGTTATCAATAGGGAGTGTCTGCCTATGAAATGTGTCTAAATGCAGTATTGCTCTTTTTTATGAAACTTGAAAGGATGATACATTTTTATACTGTTTGTCAAAATGCACATAAATTGGCTCAATGGGCACTATATTTAAACGTTAAAGTTTCACAGTTTGAAAGGTCTCAACTCCTACACCATTAGTCAAAGTGACATAAAACTTGCTGCACAAATAGAACAATCCTTAGGAAACTACCTAAGTTTGACATATTTAATTCAAAAGGTATTTCTTAGATGTCAGTGGTTTAATTCTGCTGCCACCTGCAGGGATGATTTATGTCAAGACTGTGTTCCTTGGCCCAGTCTTACTTTGTTACACTTTTTGAAATGAGGAGAATGTCTTAAATGTAAATACCTGCCACATTGTGCATGTGGTTTCCCCACCAAAAACAGGGCATAGGAAGAAGAAGAAGAAGAGACATTAATAACAACAGGTAGTCTAGAAGTGGTTAGGTTTCTGTTTTTGTTACTTCACATTTCAATTGTCTATCCATTCCTTTTACCTAATTATTTGTTACTTGAAGATAATCATTTAACTATTTATCCATTAGGCTAGCTATATAACAGTTTTTTCATTACTTTTAGCTAATTATTTCAACTGTCTATTTATCACTGGTAGCTAAATATATAGAAATGGTTGCAATAGTGAGCTAAAAGTAACGGTAATAATGTGTAACAATGGATAAATGGCTGAAACAGTTAATATATACTTTTAGTTTTGAAAGTCTTTTTGGAAAGACAGTTAAGGGCCTTTCAGACCACTGCGCTCTGAAACTCATTTTTCCAATGGTCTGCGCCTCGCCACAACAGCGTTTCACTGCGTCGAGCAAAACACTCAAAGTTCAACCTGGTTCACAATATTTTTATGTTGGACATAAAATGCAGATCGTGTGTTGGTTTAGGTATGTTAACAAATGTCATTGTCAGGCCTGATTGGGGACCTGAAAGTAAAAGTCAAAAAGGTAAAACTTGAAGCACTGTGATTACATCACCAGTCACATTTTAATGGAATGAAGGAGAGTGATACATCTCACTGCTGCCGTATTGACAAAGTGCCTGCATCAGTCATTGCGACACAATGTCAGTATGTTTGATTAGTAACAGGGCACTGATTCGGTATGAGCTACCTCTTCAGTGATGTTTTCCACTGAGCTCCAGTCTTACTTATACAGCCTGAAAGAATGATCATGAGGGAGGTCAGGCAGGACTCTGCAGGCTGTCCACTAACACATGCCCTACAGAGTACATGACTCTGCTATCTCTCCTGGCCAGCAGCACATTCAAACATGTCAAAGCCTGGGAGAAAGGCCCTTTGTACATGGTGACAGGTGGAGCTGGAATGTCAAAGATGGGCATTGTGTAACGGAACAATGTTCCTCCCGCAGACATGCACATGCAAATACACGTGCACCTTCAGGTTCAAATTTAGATTTTCAAGCACACACTGCCGTATTCTTTACCCATATACCCTGGGCTGTGTGGGATGTACTCTGGAGTTACCTGCTGTGATCTGCTGTCACCAATTTTTACACCCACATGTTGGTCATTTGTGTCATTCAGGAAGAGGGGTGCTCATTATGCCTTTTCTCAAAAAGAGTAAAACCTTTTTCATGCTTTTAGTCATTATATCCTGAGACAGGGCTTTCAATAAAGATGGGTCTATTTTTTTAACAATTCAGAAAATATGGTGGACAAAATAAAAAGATGCCTGATGCATGTCTATGTGCAACACAGATTTTTCTATATCATCTAAATGGACTAAAAGGGTCACAATCTGCGTACGTGTGCGTTTGAGAAGAGTTCTTTAAATTGTCCAGCTAGTGATTAAATTATTTTCTTATGATATTTACATTATCTTTTATTCCACAACCAAGCCAAGATGCAGTGAGGGTGGAGAATAATAATTAAAAAGGCAATGCATAGCACGCTATGTTTGTTTCAATTTCACACTTAAATATTTCATTAAGTGTTAAATCATGGATCGTGCTTGAAGGATGCTATAAATAAACATGGCATAACAATCTGCCTGAACCTTCAGACACTTTGTACAACACCGTACAGTAAATTAACCAGCAGTGTCACTGTAGATCTACTTAGAAATATGAGTGCCATCAGAAGCGTTTTAGGGAGTCAAAGTAATTCCTTAAACTCACGTGTCCCATCCAGCTGACTCCCAGCGCAGATTGTTTTCTGGTGATGTACTGTCATATTGGTATTAAGTTACACGCAACCATTCAGATGAGAGCACAAACACACAGGGACCCTGCTTGCCTCTCCCTGCTCCCCTCTCCATCGACCTTTAGGACAGGGATCTTCTTCTACTCACGTCTAAAAATAGGAAAATCCTTGTGCGTAACCAATGGTACAGACAAATGGAAGTTCAATACAAACTCAAGCTGTTGTACATGCATGACCCTAAACAGATGTTACTGTTAAAAAGTGGCCGCAGTAGGAAAATTCAAATTTCCACAGCTTCGGGGAGTTTCAGTCACAAAATTTGATATTCCTGTCAAGCAAAGTTGTAGACTGACAGTTAAACCAAAAAAGGCTTTAAAACACATCATGGCTACGACATTGGTCTCAAGACTAAACTAAAAGCAGATAATGTCTCCCCTCAAACTGTACAAATTGGGATATTTTAATGGATCTGTATTCTGCAGAAGATGGTCAAACACATTAAGTTGAATAAGAACGTGTGTGCGTAATGTTAGGGCTTGACAGCCCACCCCTCCGAGCACTGTGTCTGTTTGAAAGATATTTTCAGCTGCAGCTGAGGGTAATTCCTCTGATGTCAGATGAAGAGGAAAATGATGTTTCAGGAGAAAATTAGTTTCTTTTTTTCCTTCAATAGGAATGTTTAAAACGCTGCTAAGGTGCACCCCGGAGCCCTTTGATTGAAGCCGGAAGCAACATAAAATTGCATGACAATATTTCCACATGACCTTCAGCAAAATAGCAAAAAATGATGATGGAACCCACGCAACCCGCCTTCAAAAATGATTTCCATATCATAATAAGTGTTCTCTTGCAAAAGCATAATGTCTGCACTTGTGATTTTATTTGTTCAACTTATAAAACCTGCAGAATATAAAGCAATTTTATTTGAAAAATCAAATAGCTTGTGCCCAGACAGTGTACTGTTTCAAAATGCAATGCCTACCAAGACAAAACCTTCCAAGATGTCAACATGAAGTGTTAGTGTAAACAAAGAAATCAATACAGTTGTGCCTCTGCAACCAAAAAACTGACCAAGCAGGATGAAGTGCAGCCTTCTGCTGGTTGCTGTTACATTACTCTGGACTTCATAAATGGAAAGGAAAATAGATCTGCAAATGCAAAATGAGAAAAGTGATTTGGCTGTAAAACAGTTCTCACTGATCATCAGCTTTTACTGTTTATTACCTTTTTCTTTGGTTGAAAATAAAGAAATATGTGCAAAATTGTCATACTGAAGCATGGCCTTAGTAGATATAATAATACATAGCTAAAAGAAAAAGAAAGTTTAACACTGCCTTTGGTCTCAGTGTGAGCTCAGTTTCTTGAGATTTAGCTGGTAAGTTATAGCCTCATTCTTTTCAGTTGTTATCTGAGGAGGGTTAATGGTGCCTTTTATGTGAATTAGAGACTAGGTGGCTCTGGGCCATTGCAGTTCAATGTTAAGTCTCAAGGAGGGAATGTGGCCCATTAAAAACATTTGTGGTGGATCCTGCAAAATTTGCTTACTGAGATGGCTGCCCTCTACCAGTCCTCCGCTGCTGTGAGAACAAGCAAAGTATCTGTGCTAAAGGCTTGGTGGAAAGTAAACCCACGTCAGATGCTCTCTTCTGGAAAATACCTGTCTGGTTATATTTATGTTATACAGCAAACCAAGGAGAGCTACACATGTTTATGAACTCAATACATGACTTTAAACAATTATTTTTTCTCCTAATGTTTTGTTGGTTCTTGTTTTAGGAGCCTAATATGGAACAATTGGGTATTGATTAGCCTGCCCAGCGGACCTTAGTGCAACGAGCCATTCAGATGCTCCCTACATCATCGCTTATTGCTTAAGAATATCTTTGTTCTGTTCCTTTTAAACATACCGCTTTGAAACTTAGTTATGTATTATAACACTTATAAAAAGTATTAGGCTACGTTGTTTTCCAGTTTTGTTATCCTACAGCAGCGATATTCAACATGGAGTCCCGGACCCCTAGGGGGTTCTCAGAGTCTATGCAGAAGGGCCACCAAATTATTGTTAATTTTTTAAAGTTTTATCAAAACTTTAAAAAAGTATTACCAAGAATCCAACACATTATTATCAAATATAAATCACCACTGCTCACTGGCTTTTAGGTAAGGTAAGGGGTCAGATTTATAAAAGCATGTCAACAACTATTAGGCTAGTTTAATAGCTTACTATTCTATGCAAAAAAGTACAAAGGCTCTAGGGCACCCTACACGCTATTGTAGGCCCGGTTAATTTCATACAATCTATGTTGTAGGGAGTCCCTGCTCCATCTCTCTTTCAGTTAAGTGGTCCTTGGCCTAAAAAAGACCCCTGTTTTACAGCATGCATCAAAGGACATTAACTCTTTAGTTGGTAATCCAATCTTTAGCGTAGAATACAGTTGCGGTATGAGAAATCACAGACATACCTTCTATTAATTCACATACTGCATATCAGTTTTTGCTCACGTATTATTTGCAATATGGTCGTAACAGTTAGTTACTGTCTACGTTGAGTGACCTAGATTATTGAGAACAAGTATTTATCAGCATTTACCCTGATGACAAGTCAGGTAAATACTGGAAATGGCTATAAGTGTGTTGTTTAAATGCTTTGAGCAATACAACACATCTTCTTTGTAGCATCCATGTTTCCACATTACGACTTAAAGTCCATGCACACATTGACTTTGCCAACTAGGAGCATTTGAGAAGCATGTGAATGCACTACAAAGATCTAAGAGTTTTATTGATCTTCCGAATCAACTCAACCTTTTGAAATATACTTTGAAAGGGAAAGTTAAATTCAAAATATCAATAAGAAGAAATATTGATTCAGCTAGTTGGGAAGGTCACAAGTGTGAGACAGCATTGTTTCCCCCTGGTTTAGTTTTAGACAACTTCGCTGAGGGCAGGAAAATAATGTTTGTGAAATCCCTTCTTTACATTCCATTAGGCCGAGTCCCCCAGTGTAAAGTGAATCCTTTTTGGCAAACATTAATATGTAAATTAAAAGTAAAAATCCAGATGTATTTATTCATGTTGTGTTGTTTGAATGTCATTTAGCGGTGGTGTGTTTTTCACACATTACTGCTGTGCTGACTGCTTTGATCAGGCCTCAGCGGTATTGAAATGACACCCTTAATAACACCCTTTGCATTTCTGCCACTCTCCAGATGAACTTGGGCTATGAAAGCTGTGTCCACTGATGGCTTCAAAGAACTTGTCCAAAGCCAAAGCTTGTTTACACTGCATCAGTTTATTTAAAAATCCATCCATCTGTTGCAAGGCTTTTTTGAGCAAATTAATTTGATAAGGTTATGAAAAACAACACATAAAACAAACAAACGGCTCTCTTGACGCCACTGCTTGCATAATAAAGAGCCACAACTGGGCCTGCGTACTGTCTGCTGCAAGTTGTTAGTTCTTTCCTCTCAGTCACTTAGTTCATGCCCTTCACTGATCGTCCCCACTTAAAAAACGGCTTAGAAAGGGCAAATTTCACAGCATCAGCCATGTTGAACTGGCCCTTTGTCACTTCTGCTGATAAATGTATGGACATCTCATTAAGGGAATTGGCCTTGAGAGACTACAGCCATAGTGATTGATCTGACCTGCTTGCCGATACACTTGCCCCTGCTGATTATCTCATCCAGAGACAATGGCTTTTTATGGAGTGGAACAGTGACTTGGTACAATGATTACAATTAATGAAAGGCTGCCGGTCGAAACATCATAGGGCATTTTGCAAATAAGCTATAAGCACAGGCTAGCGTTTCACCTTGTCTCCAGTCTTCATGCTAAACTAAGCTAACTGTCTGCTGGCTGGAGCTTCAGTGGTATTAATCTTCTCATCCAACTCTCCATTCGAAAATAAAGGTTTATTCTCCAAAAAGTAAAATTATTCCTGTGAGTGTGGAGCTAGAGGCAGTTTGCCTAGCGTAGCATAAAGAGTTTACCAAGAAATACCCACAGCACTTAACTCACCTTAGAACCACAAATATTAATTTCTACATTTCTGTTTGTGTATGGATTAAACAAATTAATCTATAGCATACGTTCAGACAGGAAGACTATATTTTTGCATGTTTAGATCTGTAGTTTTATTTCTCATGCATCTGCATTCAATCCTCTCACATATGCTCACTTATCATTCCTTGCTGTCTTATCTAGGGCTGTCAATAATGTTACCAGGTCATCAAATCTATAAAATAGCACAGCAACACACCTACATTGTTGGCCTATCATCCTGCTGGTGACTTGATTCAAATACGATTATCTCTTTGCCTTTAGTACATTCATGCTGCTGTAATGCACATGGTATTTTCACGGCTGTTACGCTTTTTACATCAGAATCATTACAATCATCAGAACCAGCCACCACCAGTGTCTGGCCTCCTTGGGGGGATTTCTTTTTCAGTTGTCCCATATCATCTGTTATAACAAACATCTTATCTCATAATCTTTACTTCATTCACTTGTATTTCCTGATTGGAATTAGGTACATGTTACTTAGTGAGCTCTAGAGGTGCTAGTAGGCATATGTTTGAACACTAGAAACAGCCAGGCTGGCAGTTTCCCCCTGCATTATGCTAAGCTACGCTAATTGTCTGCTGGCTTCAGCTCCATAATTGATGCACAGACATTCCTGAATCAATACCAAAACAAAAACCTTACAAAAACCTTTGCATAATCTTGTCAAATGCAAGAATCGATAAGTTGTTAAATGAATACCTGAACTTCACAAACAGTTGGCCTTTACCCGCTCTCTATCCTCATCAGTGACACATGATCTCACTCAAATTTCAATGACTGCAGGCATCTCTGCATGGATCCACGCAGACCACCCTAACAACAGGTGAAGGTCTGTTATAGGCACTGCATAAAGCCCCACAGGACACATGGAGCCAGATAATAATTCATGTGAGCTCAGTATGAAAATATGTCTGTGAGTCCAAAATTAATGTATTACAAAGGAGTTATGAAGGTGAATTAGTAGTCAAACAGTGATGAAATGTTGTGCCCTTGTCTGGAGGTAATTAAACCCTCGGCCCTGTTTATCCTCTGCGTGGGTCACTGTGGGTGATTACAGACGGATGGCAAAATGGAGATCAATCTGCTGAAAAGAAAAATTACAGAGTAAGACACAAAAGGAAAAAGGAATCGGAGTTTCTACAAGAAAGACTTTTTCCTTTCACAGCAGTCTCAGATCAAAGCTGCAGGGATCGTACACAGTGCATAGCAGCGGTGGAATATTTACATGGTAATTAAAGAGTGCATGTGTGTACAGTGTGTCTTGGGAGGATTAAAAACTCAGTGGATTTTTTAAAGAGGCTATGAGCATGTCAATGCAAGATCTGAGCTGTTGTGTTTTCTGAAGGTCGGGGGTCCTGTTTATCTGTTTGTGGAGGATCCAGAAATAACAGTGTTCCTCTTACACATGAAAAAGTTCATTTCATGAGCAATAAAATACTGTTCAAGTCAACACACTCAGGGGTTTTGCTTCTAAAGCCTAATAAGGTCTGGTATGACCAGGGATTGATATAGCTGTATCATAAAGGTCACTGAGCCTTCCCTGACTTTATGACTTTCTCATACTTGTGTAGAAATACTCTGTGACAAGGGTCATGCATTAAAAAAATACTTAAAAGTAAAAATACAAAAGTATTGGCATCATAATCATATAATAATGTTGCAACTGGTAAAGGTTGAGCTATATATTATTATAGCTATATTAGGTTGAGTAAGTGAATATAATATTAGCATGGCTGAACACCGCTGGAGATACATTAAGCTAGAGGGAGAGTGTAATTTGGTTGAACGAACGCTTTAAACAGAAACTTGAGACTTGCTTGCCAGTAGTTGCTCATGTCTTAAGCATGAAAACCAAGCTGTATCTGGTTGGGAAAACATCCATAAACTGATGCTTTATCTCTCACGTGTCCTGCCTTAATGTTGTTTTGTTGTTATCGTGACAATTTTGGTCCCAAAAAAAGTTTTTTCCCACACCTGCCTGCATTTTCATCTGATTTTGATGGACAAATACCTGTGATATTTCTTTAAAGGTTGACATATAAGGCTGTGGTCTGTATGTGTGGGGATATTGAGGGAGCCGCCATCAAAACCTTTATTCTCGCTATAAAGTATGCTCGATTTGTGGAAGGTTGTTAAACAGCGTACATTTAAGAAGAGCCTCATAATAACCCATTTCCCTGGAGGGCATTTACAACCACCAATAATACAGTTGGGGAATGGCCTAAGCTCTCTTTGCCAATAATAAGTTAATGCACAAAGGCAACAGCACAATCCTTACCCCGTGTTTGTGTTGTAAAGCAATGATTTATGAGCAGAAAAGGATGGATAAAATGTACGTATGATTATAATACAGGAAGATGCCGGGTAATGCATGAGAACGTGCTGTTTTTCCACACTCAACCACCTTCAATTATGGTAAAACCGATTAAACATGATAGATGAGGGCTGTAAGCTGCAATGCATGCTGGTCTTGAACAAGCACAGGTTTGAGGCATTAAATGTCAGTCATTGGTAAAAAGCATGGCAGAGTTGATAAAGTGCTCATTGGGAGTGTTTTACTGCTGTTAAGTGCTTGCATGCATGGCCTCAAGCTTCTGGTGGCAGCCACAGTGTAACTCCTCTCGCCCACCTTCAGGTAAGCTTCAATGAGTCTGACAACCTCTTTTCTTATTTCAGCCTGAGCTCAAACACACTTAATGTAAGAAGGTGACCTGTGAAATATCAAGGTTGAAGAACAACTGTTGGGGGGACACTTTGTGTCGGGATTTTCTTTCTGTCTGATTAACTGTTGTAATGCTACAATTTATCTTATGATCTTACACTTTGTTAGAAAGAAAATGAGCATATTGCTTTATATTTTACGAAGTGTTATTGGCAAAATTGCCCAAAAAATTGCCCTATTTGTGAGTGTTCTATTATTCAGGTGCATTAACAAGCAAATTCAATGTTAATGTTGAAGCCGAATGAAATGGAGGCAACTTGTTATTTACTGTTGGTTATCATTCTAAAACAATTCATTATGTTTTAGGCGCTCCTCCGAGGTTTTTTTGTCCTCAAAAAAGTGACTGCAGCTGTTTTATAAGTAGTGGAGTAAAAATTACAACAGTACACATAATACACAATTGTACATATACTTGAGTGAACGTACTGAATGGGGTTTTTATCATTATGAATATGTTGTTTTACAGTTGATTGATGAGTGCATAAGAAATTGTTTGGTGTACAGTACAATAATTTAAAAACTAAAAAAATCAAAAGTAAAGAATAAAAAAAACATTACTACAAAATCCCATTTTTGATAATTATTGAAAAATGTCAGGAACTAGTGCACTATTATGTGCTAACGAGCAGCTCTCAAAGACAATCACGTCTCCATTATTCCAACACCAAGTGAGAAAGGCCATTTTTAAGTGTGTGCCTGTGACCTTTTAGATTTCAGTGTCAGTGAGTGATCATTAGCCAACAGCACGGCAGCAAGCCAGAGAACAGGCTCCACTCCTCCATACTGATCAGGGGAGGGACGCCTCACCTTCATTTATCCAACGAACGACCTGCCCACCAGTACATTCTTACAAACTTCAGAGCCGAGGGGATTTACAGGAGCAGATGGAGATTAAATGTTTCGCCCCAAAGAGCAGCAGTGGTTATAAAGGAATAGCAGAGTGCCAGTGTTCACTTTCCCCCTAACAGATGTTTCCATCCAGAGGGAAATATCATACCAGCACTTCCTCAACCTTCAACCTCCAGGATACATTTCAGAGGTAGAATGAAAGACGTTCATCAAACCTCTGAAGTTTTTCTTCCGCTCTTAATGGGGAGCGTTTGCAAAAAGGGTTTAATTTTCATAAGTAACATCCTCCAGAGGAGGCAATGTGTTATACTTTATAACAGTAGTAAATTACATTTGGGGTGCACTCATTGGGTATGTGGCATAGACTGTTATACAGTCTATGGTGTGCAGGCATACAGAAGATATAAACACAAGCTATGTGTATGTGAGAGAGAGATGCCTAAAGAAAGACAGAGAGAGATATTTAAACACACCCAGAGGTCAGCTGGAAGACTTAGCCATAGCACTGCCCACACACTCCCACATGCTCAACATCATTAAAAACAAAATGGCACGACTGAAACAATGCTGCAATCTGTGCTGCAACCAACACCAAGTGAGACAGATATATTCGGGTAAGAATTTACCGCAAAAAATCTCAAAATAGATCAAAGAAGAGCGCTTTGATTTCTTGCGATTCTGCAACCTTTCTTGTCTTTATCACAGACTTTTTTGGACTAAGCTCATCATTAAGTTTCTTATACTCATTTACCTTTATACGTGCCTCATAGATCAAAATCAATACAACCAGAATACATTAACATCATGGTTTGCTTTGACAGATTTAGGTCTGGGATCTACTAAGTAAATTGGTTCTTAAATGACCATCATGCATCTGTTTACCTTGAGAATGTGTTGTGTGTCTTACACCACCCTGTGGGCTGGACAATATAAAAAACAACGGAAAGATCAAGGAGACATCATAAGAAAGTAGTGCAGATAATATGCCGAATTATAAAGTTTTATTTCAGCCTTGACAGACACAGTGATTAATGCATAATTTTTCATATGATTTTAGTGAAATGTAAGCAATAAATACAATTTGATTTACCGCCTCCTAATCACACAATTTGAACCTTGTGAAGTCCAAGCTCACAGTCAGTTAAAGAGACCAATTGTCGGTGTTTAAGAGCTTCAGGCCCTGCACATGTTACATCCTCCAAAAATATCACGTTTTGAGGATGGACAACGAGCCACCTCAACAGATACTCCATCCTCTCATCGCACACCCAGGGGTTTCCTGTTAGGATCATCCGGAAAGAGGATTTTCTCTCATCCAGCAGCTCAGAGGGGAAATGCTGCAACTGATTCTGATTGAGCATCAGAAGATCAAGATGCTGGAGACCCTGGAGGAGGGTCGCCGGCAGCTCTTGGAGCTGATTCTCATGCAAAAACAGTTGGGACAGTTTTGGGTTGTGGGTGAACAATGTAGGTTCCAGGGAGCTTAATTTGTTTCCAGCGACATTCAGTGTCTCCAAGCGGTGCAGGTGCTTCAGTGCGTCGGGTTGTAGATCTTGCAGATTGTTGTCACTCAAGTCTAGATTCTCCAGATTGGGCAGCTTCTGAAGCAGAGCGGCGGACACACCAGTTAAACAGTTTCCAGACAAGTCCAACCAGATCACGCTACTGTTGCCAGGAAACCACTCAGCATCAGCTTTTTCAATCAGATTATTCTTCAGCACAAGACTACGAAGTGAGGCATGGTTGAAGACATTAGGAGGAAGATGAACCAGCTGATTTCCTGTCACATCCAACATGTTCAAGTGAGGAACTTCCTTTAGTAGATCTGAAGGAAGGCTTGTCAGGTTGTTGTGATACAGCTGGAGGCTTTTTAAAAGAGGCAAAGCACTCAAATGACTGGCGTTGATACTGCCGAGTTTGGTGGATTGGATGGATAGTCGAGTGGTGTTGGAGGGTAAACCATCTACGGAGAAATGTGTGAGGGAGCTTTGGCTGCACACCATCTCTGCACCTGAAGGTGGAAAGGAACAGGAGCACAGATCTGTGCAAGAGTGGGCGCATTCAGCCAGCGCAGTGAAAGTCAGGAGCATCGCCAAGTTCATCTTTAAAGCACTGCACAAAGGACACATACACATTACAAGAGACAGATTTATACAGGATATCAAGAAATGTAATAATCCAAGTAAAAATGATCAGGGATTTACAAGTAATATCACTGAATTGTGAAAATCTGATCAAAAATACATACTCTTACCTGAAAGGCACCGCTGAATTATTTACTGTTTTTGATCCTGGACTTGGTTTGAGTGTATTTATCCTCGGCAATGAGTCAGGACAAAATGTTGCAAGAGGCAAACAAAAGCAAGCAAACAATACAGCTCATCAACTGGTGAGTGCTTTTTTTCCCCCCTGTTCTTTCCCAAAGTAAAGATGTTACCAAACACAAATCAATATTTTCTTTTTTCGATACAGTTAGAACATTTTTATGTAACAATTTATGTCATTTTAAGAAATTTGTAAACAGTGGATGTGTGGAAAACGTAATTTTATAAAACTGAATGAATTAGGTGTTCCATTGAATTTTATCATCCAATCCATTGTCAGAATCACATATTTTTGGTGTTTGGAATATTGAAAGAAGAGTTATAACATTTATGGAAATAAGCTTATTCGCTTTTTTGCTCAGTTAGATGAGAAGATTGATACCACTCTCATGTCTGTTGGTTCAATATGAAGCTATAGCCAGCAGCTCATTAGCATATCAAAAAGACTGGAAAGCAGTTAAAGCTCATCAATTAACACATTCTATGGTGTTTGTTTATTTCAAACAAAGGTTCAAGCCTTGGTTTTACAAAGTCTTATGTAGTGCTGGTAGGTGGATTTAATACATTTGGTCAGAACTGGGCTAGCTTAACTTTGTGCATTTCATCAATTAAGACAGAAAAGAAAATGTTGTCTTTACTCGTGTCATATTTAATTGTACATTCAAATTACACTGAGAGAATGTTTCAATGATTGAAGAGTAAGACAGGCTGATCAGACAATAATCAGTATGAGGATGGAAAATGTTAAGACTGAAGATTTAGTTCACTTTTTGTCAGTGACATTACTGAGCGCCCCACCAGAGACTGCGGTCCGGCACATATGATGGTCTCTGGCAGAAAGACTTTCTTCTTGTTTCCATGAAGCCACTTCCAGAGGTACTCCACCTTCCCATCACACAGCCAGGGGTTGGCGGCCAGGTCCAGCCCCTCCTCGTCCAGGGACCTCAGAGGGTCCAGCAGACCTGCAGGGATGTGGCTCAGCTGGTTCTCATCCAGACTCAGGTGTTTGAGCTGAGCGAGCTCCAGAAAAAGGTTTTGGGGGAGTTTGTTGAGCTTATTCCGAGAGAGGAACAGATGGGTGAGGTTTCGATTGCTCTGAAGTAAAGATGCGTTCAGTGTGTCAAGGTTGTTGTTTTGCAGGTTTAGCCTCTCAAGTTTGGTCAGCGGGTCCAGGGAATTTGCAGAGATCTCCAGCAGACGGTTGTTGGCAAGGTCGAGATTCTCTAGGTGGGGCAGCTTCTGAAGCAAAGCTGCCGGGATCTTGGTTAAACTGTTCCCAGATAAGTCGAACCAGGTGATGTTACTGTTGTCAGGAAGCCACTCAGCATCAGCGTTTTCAATCAGATTATTCTTCAGCACCAAGTTGCGCAGTTGGGCGTTGATGAAAACGTCTGCAGGCAGGTCAGACAGTTTGTTCCCTGTGAAATCCAACGTGTTGAGGTGAGGAACGCCTCTGAGAAGATGAGAGGAAAGGCTCCGCAGGTGGTTGCTGTACATGTGTAGACCTTTCAGCAAAGGCGTGGCATTCAGGTGCTCTTCGGAGATGAAGGTGATGTTCGTGAACTGGATGGTCAGTTGGGAGGTGTTGATCGGCAGACCCTCGGAGGGGTACTCTGTCAGGGGAACCTCATTGCAGACCACCTCAGATTTTCTGTGGTAGCATTGGCAAAGTGGTGGGCAGGCAAGAATGCCATGGCACAAATATGCCAACCAGAAGAAAGCAAGGCCACACCAGGACTTCATTACTAGAAGAGGACATATAGTTTGAGATGAGGGGGAAATACATAAGACACCACTGCAAAACATCACAAATCTTTTCAGTTAATGCACAAAATGTTCAATACCATGAGTAAGAAAATAAAACTTATGTTCATAGACATGATGTTTAATACCATGAGTAACAAAATTAAACTTACTGTTGTTTTCTAGATGGATGAGTAGCAGTCAGATCGCTCCTTAGATCAGATACAGCAGTGGTCAATTGCAAATTACTGAGCCATTTGGGGGAGCAGAAATCCTCAATCTAATCATTTCTCTCTGAGTAAACAGGACCCAGTCGCTACACAGTCACTCATCAAGGACACACAGTTGCAACAGACTCGGTGACTCCACTAACCTGCACGGAAAGTACAAAACCTGGAAATTTTGTTCATGTGGATTTATTGGAAAACATTTTATAGTTCTGCAACAAACTCTTGAATATGAAATATGACGTTGAAGGCTGTGTTATTGTGACTATATGCAGTTTGGGATTTTGATGGTTTGCCACTGAGTGAAAAACTAAGATCGATGTTTACAACATTTTGTACTTCTTTTTTTAGATATGTGGGACGAGGAGTGTGTGGTGGGGGGACATGCAAAATGTTTAAAGTTGCGTAGTTTTAAGTTACATAACAGCAAGCAGTGAACAAGGGTTCAATGGATTTATCTTATACCTTGAATTTACACAACTTATTTTACTTTACCAAAACATTTGAAGAGTGAAATGTGTCTCCATTTATTGCTTGTATTTAACCAAAGCATTAATATGTATAATATATTGACACAAGCAGTGGTGGAAAATATTTTCATATCCTCTACCTATGTAATAGTTGACATTCAATAACATATGTACATATACTGCACATACATACATACATATATACATATATATAGATATATACATATATATATCTATATATATATATATAGATATATATATATATATCTATATATATATATATATAAATACAAAATTACAAGTTATGCATCCAAAATAAGTATTACCAGGTATTCCAGGTAGTATTAAAAGTAAAATGAATTCACATTTAAGTAGCAATTTACTGTTGTAGTACTACATATATCACATGGAAATGTAGTGGAGTAGAGGTATAAAGTAGCATAAAACAGAATATTCCAGTAAACTACAAGTTCCTTAAATGTATATTTAAATATACAGCAGAATAACACTACTGCAAGAAAGTCATCCTTTAAGGAAAGGAAAATTAAAAGACTAGAGATAAAGTCATTCTCGATGAGAAGGAGAAGGCTGTGTGCCACCTGATATCGCAGCTGTTGATACAGCAGATTTCATGGTTATTCAACCAGAACATACAGTCACTCAGATGATAAACAGAATGGATCGGACCTGCAGTATGAAGTACGAATTTAGCAGATGGGCAACTTGATGAACCATTACATTATGTATGATGAGTGCCAGTTAGCTTTAGGCTGTTCTGAAAGATTTATTTCAGTCACGCCCACTCACTCCACATGCACAAGATAGAGACAGACCTATTCTGGTATAGTTCAAATAGTCTTCTCAAATACACTGCAGTCAGATATAACAGCTCCGAAGGATCATTACAATATTCCTCTGGCATTTCTGTGTTTAAAATGTCAAGGGCTCTCCATTGATCTCATTATCTTGTGACAGCACTCACATATCATACAGTGTACACTACATATCCTTTTCTGATATATACTGTATATTTGTTTAAGATTATTTTGGTCATTTTCATTTACATTTTTACATGAAAGGGGAGAGAAATTGAGAATGACATGCAGCAAAGAGCTGCAGCTTGGAGTTGAACCCCGTCCCGCTGCTTTGAGAAGTAAACCTCTATTTACGGAGGCCCGCACCACCAACTGAGCAATCTGGGCGCCCCATTTTTAATATGTATATCTTAAAGGCCCCATACTGTGTAATGATACTTTTAAGGTTCATACTTCTATTTTAGTTTTCTACTAGAACATGTTTACATGCTTTAATTAAAACACTTTCTGTCTGAATATACCTGTATTCACCCTCTGAAAAACGCTGCTTACCTCTCTTAAAGACTCACCCCCCAAAAAGCCCAGTCTGTACTTATTGGTCAGTGTTTCCTGGTTTTCTGCATCTAAGCTCTGGGAGTCTTTGCATTGTCCTTTTGCAGCTGGTAACTAAGTGTGGTGACGCTTTATCGGCACTTCCTCCCTAAATATTTCAAAGTTGTGACAGCTAAACTGTACAGAAATCCTGACGACTCATTTAAAGGCACAGTTTCTAAATTCAGACTGTCTGCAGTTCCCTGTGGATTGAGAGTTAAGATACTTTCACAGTATTTATAAACAGCACCTTGACTGGCTTTATAATTACAAAAAGACAGAAATCTCACTTTTAACAATACAGTATGGGACCTTTCAGATTATTAATATCACATTGGCACCTCATTAATAATTGAGGTACAGGTTAACAAAATTAAACAAACATGATTTAAAGGTGCCCTGCCATACAAAAAACGTTTTTACTTGCGTTTTTTTAAATATGTCGTGAATGTGAAAATAAACTGCTTCTTCCTCTGTCAGCTCCAAGGGGGTAAGCGGGCATCCACGAATCGTAGCTCCTATGGCGCCATTGTAATGCTACAAAGCACTCACCCGACATTAACATTCCATCAGCTTACGTTAGATCTTAAGTATCTCCTAACATATACCTACGCTCTCTGTCTCTGCAAGATTGGGAATGATTGGGATTTCTATTGGCACAGCTACCAGAAGACTTACAACTTTCAGACAGGTTGTTCACGTCACATCAATGTCAACAAGCTCAGTTGGAGGCTGAACTGTAACGCTCAGCACTCAAGAAAAGTGCTTCTAATAGACTTCACTGGTCTCTGTCTAGGGCAACAAGATCTGTTGGTCCATTCCTTTAACTGTCTATGGTCAGCTCTAGCCACTGAAAAGAAATAAACCGAGAAATCAGGCCAATTACAAAAGCTGGTCAGTCTGATGTCATGTTGCCTGAGCTCATTACTACTCATGAGCTCTCCCACTTGAGCTGGGCAAAGGATACACAAATCAAGCTGGGACTTCCTGTAGGCTTTCTATACCACGCTAGAATAGCTTGAAACAGTGTTTAAGCTAAACTAAGCGGCTGCTGCTTCATCATATAAAATCATGGTAAAAAAAAGAGGTATCATTCTTCTCTTCTAGTAACTCTCACCAAAAAAAAACATGTAAGTCTTTTTTTTTTTTTTTTTTAAACAATGATTACATTCAAACACTGAGTTCATTGATATTACATTAATAATTCAGGCACAGTGCAACATGGAAAAATGAAGGTAGAGAAACCAAATCCAAACTCCAGTCTTTCTCAATTCCTCCTGTCAAAAAATAACAAAACTCAGTGAACTTGATTCTGTATGGATTTCATTTACTGCCCATCTACTGCTTAATGGAGGATCTAGTATATCATCAGTAGGGTTACCATCACCTTTTTATATATCGAGACCAATCCTTCATGTTGAATTTTGAAATGTTAAAACATAAAATGAAATACTTATTTTCATGGTTACATAATTTATTTGAATTTGTCATGAATGGAAAGAAGAACACATTGTTTCCGTTCAATTTACATTATTCTGTCTTATATTGTAATGGATCTACTTTATGCAGTGTAAACTGTATTCATTTACAAAACAAGCATATAATGTATAATGTGCTGCTGACTAATATCCATAAAATGAAAACAGTCATTTACTATGAGCTACACTATCTGTGTTACAATACACAGACAGACATCTTAATCCTATATACAAATGTTCACACATCTCAAACACAAATCCATGTGATGTCACTGTATATGACAGAATAAAATGTCCATGTTTTTGTGATGATGGTTATAAAAGGCAGTTTCAGTTGAGTTTAAAAAAACAACAACAACAACTTTCCTATAGATGATGTCTCGCTCTTATAGTCATTTTTTTCTTGATAAAATGACAAAGGCAGCCCCAGATCTCATGACGACAGACAGTTTCTGTCCATTTTTGTCAGTCTACTGCCCTGAAGAAATAACACATGTACTGTAGGCACTGCATCCAGACTGCGGTCATATATCCACAAAGATGAAAATACACATCTTTGATCAACCAGGGTTAACTGTGAAAAGAGAAAGAAGGAAAATTATGTGAAAACCTGGGATGTTACCAACAGAATGGCTGGACTTAAAAGGCACGTGCACACAAAATCAACATATTAAACCAGGAAGCTATCTAGTAGCCACACAATGCATGAGTAAAATGCATAAAAAAGGTATGAGAATTATCTTAGTCTGTATTATGCAAGGAGTGAAATCTTAAAACCCATTTTGGGACATACACTTATTTGCCTTTTTGCCGAGAATTTGATAAGAAGATTGATAGCACTCATAACTGTACAGTACTATCAAAGCTAAGCTTAACATAAAGACTGTGAACAGAGATAAACAGCTATCCTGGCTCTATCCAAAGATATTTAAGATATTAACACTTTGCTTGAGTGAGCTTGAGTGCTGGTAGGCCGATTATATTACCTTTAGACAGTATTGTTGCCAGTATTTATGCTAAGCCTAGGTAACTGGCTTCATATTTAATGAACATATGTGCGTGTAGTAATGTCACTTAACTCTCTGAACAAAAACGTTTAAGTGTATTCCCCAACAAAAATTGCTTGAAAAAATTGCTTTAATACATTACTTCTTGCAAACATGCAGACCAAAATCTGTTTTTTGTGCAATAAAACAGCGCAGCAAGCCGCTTTCCCAAACCATCAAATTATTCTTGTAGCAACAATGCAGTTCAAACACAGAGTTCATGTTTTCCCACTCAACTGTAGAATCAGAAATCACACAAAAAACATGCCTCTGGCTGCATTAAGGCCTTCTAACTAAAAACACACATGCAGCGGTCCAGTTACCCTCTGTACCCTCTCTTTCACTTCCTTCAGAAGAACAAATCATCATTATCATCATCATTATCGTCATCATCCACTGGCCAATTCCAGTCTTTAAGGCCAAACTCAAGCAATCTGAAACAGTAGAGGATCATCGAGGGGGTCAACAGCCTTTGGTGCTTCATAAACTGCTGGGGCCATACATGCCAGGTTCAGCAGAGGGCAGCGTAGAGCTGCAAGTTGTTAATTGAGTGACTAAATCCTGCTTGTTATGATGAGGGGAGTGTTAATGGATATGGCAGCACAGCGTTATGGAGGGAGGACAGGCGCAACAAGCTCTGCTACTTACAGTCTCCCAGCATGAGAGACGTTAGAATGGAGAGGTCAGAGGTCAAAGGTCAGTGGAGGATGATACGGAGCATGGGGCCAGTGCTGAGGGATGAGAGCCAGTTAGGTTGTAGCTGAGAGAACAAACTTCTGACAAATGAGGGTCCTAATCAATCTCGGATTGATTAAGTGACTACCATAATAATAATGAGGTGGCTACTGACGCTGTTTGAGAAGCCATGTTGGAACATTAATGCTGCATTCGGTGTTAAAAGAATGATTCAGGAATCGTGTTTTAAGCAAGACATCCTGTATCAGCCACAGCTTTAGGCCCCTTTTAACTGCACATGATTGAGAATCATTAACAGAGTCAACAAAGGAGGTAGTAAGGCTAGTTTTAATCATGAATCAGTTTTAAAACCAAAATTTACTGAAAAATACATTTGTAAGATCAGCTTATTATTTGGGGGCTTCACCCTGAGTTGTATTTTTAAATAATATTAAAATAAGTGCTACATCAGCCATATTGAGTTTGTTTTTAAGAACAAGATGGTTATATGATTATTGCAGTCATGTAAAAAGTACAATTGAGCATCAGTCTGGCTGGAAAATTTAAAATAAAAAAAAAAGGTTCTTTATGCAGTAGAATCTTTCCCATCCTTACCTGGGCTTGCCTGATGGCTGCTGCTGTCTGCTGGGCTGGATCTTGATAGCTCCGCGATGGGCCGACATACGAGGCGAAGCCCTGGGTGAAGGTCGCGGGGAGACTCGCGGAGAGGAGCTTGATGTTGCTTCATGAAGGTTGTTTTGTGCCGCAGAGGGAGGACTCATTGTTGGGTTTTTCTTCGGGATGCGTTTGAGGAGGTGGCTGACCCAGCGCTGCTGCTCCTCCTGAGAGTTGGTCAGCAGAAGCAGCTCTTTGGCAGTGGATATGTCGTAGTTCACTGTTAAAGACAGAGATTTAAAATTGATCATTTTAGAAATTGATCTGCCGACATTTAATTGTATGTGGGCTTAATTCTATGGTGCAATTCCAGGCTGTCCATTGTGGTAGTGTTGTGTTGGACTGCAGTATACTAAAATATATTTTGCCCACCATATAAGAAGTTGACTAACAAAGATACATAAAAAACATTTTCACAGTAGGATTTATAATAGGCTGTTATTGGTCATCTGTTCAATGTACAAAGGTTGCTATGACATTGAGCATAAAATATAATATAACTATATACTGTATATAGAGCTGAAACTACCAATCTTATATTTTTTTTTACTATTTCCTGACATACAGACTGGGTGATACATTTAGAAAATGATTTAGATAAATTGCCAGTTGCACCTCTTAATATCCACTAAAATGTTTCTATAGTCAGAAATGCCAGCTGTTTGAACAAGGCACAATGGTGGTGGTGTACTCCATCTTAAAGCAAGGCTCCATGGTACATGTGAAGTTTTTTAATTCTCTCTTGACGGAGCGTACTGACCTTTGCAGGGCACAATAACTTCCTCCTTTCTGTCCAGGTGATCTTTGTGGCACTTGGTGTGGCAGCGGCGGCACTCAAGGGCCGGCGGGGGCTTGAAAACGTGCCAGAGAGGCCGAGCGCAGGCCTCACAGCTGGAGGGGAAGTGGTACAGAGTGAGGACGAACTCGTGGCCCTTGTGGCTGATGTAGGAGGGACGGTCACCATACAGGGTGGGCTCCACTACAAGCTCCTGTTCACGTTTAATCTCGCCTTCATTGGCATACAAGATCTGCGGAAAGGAATTGAAGATTTATTGAGGCAGACAGCTGAATTGAGAAAACCTGATAAAATACTGGCAGTCTGAACAAAGGGAGAGGGATAAGAAAGACAAGGCAACAGGAAGTGCCCTTGCTCAAAGTCCTCAAAGGAAGTGTCCTACCTGGAATATCCTTGGAATTTCTTTGGCATCTGCACGGTACACGTCAGTTTGAGTGACAGGTCGGACATGAAACAATTTACTGTAGGAGGGAGAGAGAGATGGAAGAGTTAAGAAAGACCCGGGAATGTGTAATCAATAATAGAAAAATATGTGTAGCACCAGCTATTTTTATACATTTTTGGTATTACATGTTTAAACCCTATTTAAATGACTCACTCAATGTCCAGCGTCATGAACGGGTTGGCCTGTTCTCGGTCCAGCTCGCTGTTGTAGAACAGGATCTTCTTACTGCTCACCACTATAAACTTTAAAGGAAAGGGAAACAAGGGCCAAAAGGTTAGACCTAATGGTACTGGTGATTACTAAGACAACAAATCAGTAGATACGAGATATAGTTGTGGCTGCATTACTTTTTTGTCCCAGCCAAACCGCTTTGTGTTCTTGGTAGAAAGTGAAATCCAGCCCTCCAGCCTGGAGTCTAGTTTGCAGAGAAAAAAAACAGGAAGATGTTAACACAAAGAGGAGAAATGCTTTTAATCATGTAAACCACTTAAAAGAACACCTTGTCATGTTTGAAATGGTGGCACTTAGTGGCATTTTACAGACTTAGAGAGGAAATAATGAATAGCTAAAACCAAAAGGGCAAGTGGCATTGCTACTTGGTTTCAACAATAGACTACTCAGTGGGAGCTATAAGGAGTATAAAGAATCTCCAGCACATAATATAGCAGGTGTCTGGCAATGAAAAATAAAGCTTTTTACTTCTATCTTAAGAAAAGCTTGCACGCCAACTTCACACTTGCTTGCCCACATCTTTTGCAGTGAAACAGATTTGAACAAAGCAGGCAAGCATCAAGCTGTGAGCATTAACATGTCCAGTGAACATTAAACAGGATAAAAGCACAGCAGAGTCAACAGATTAGAGGGATTAGTGGTAACTTTGCAAGGTTGAACCAGGGTTGGGGGTATTTCTTTCTTAATTTTAAAACACAGGAAATATTTTGATAAATGAATGTTACAAATAATTGTTAGGCCAATTGCTGTTTTTATTTGCAACCCCATCCCAGATTTAAACTGCCATGCAGGGTCACCTGCAGGTTCAGATTCAGGGGGCTGTTCATAGGTGAGGGCCAGGGGACGGTGGCCCTGCTCCGCCCGCCCATCATATTCTTCTTCATCCTCAGAGTCAGAGCCGAAGAGAGTGTGAGCAGAGTGAAGGTTGGGCCGGGTGTCGATGCAGACAGATTTGTGTGTGCGCTGGTAGGTGAAGGACATTGATTCTGAGGTGTGAGAGTGAGTAATGCGCACTGTGCCGGACAAGGTGGAGAGAATTTGAGGTGAAAAGAGGGGGGAAAGGAAGAAGCATAAAGAGGAAAAAGGTCAAAAGCTATTGGCCTGGAAGAGACTCAAAGTGAAAATAAAGGAAACAGTGAGAACTCAGGGAGAGGAAGGCAGGAAGTGCATGCAGAAGTGTACTTGCTGACTGGCTTTGAGCATTTGAATGTACATTGTGGTGCCACGTTAAAGGATAATGAGTAATATTTGGCATCGAGAACCGGTTCCAACTTGGAATTGTTTCAAAATTTACGATTCCAATGGACTTGTTTATTTGTTTGGAATCCGATCATCGGTTCCAAATTTAACTGTACTTTCACACGCTTGTTGTGTTGCAGCCATGTTGTACAGGAAACACCGCTCTAACTTTTGCCTTTATTTTAGGTCCAAAAAGCCTGGTAAAACTGCAAATCACCATTGAATCAAAAGAAAATCTTCCTATTATCTGTGAAATAAGCATGTGACCTGTTTTCAACTCCACCCGTCAAAGAATCGGAATCAAGAATCGATGAAAACCATGATCGAAAGGAAGAATTGTTCAAATCGAAATGATGGCCAACCCTAATAAAGAGCGCAAGATGAAGTCTACTTTGTCTACCTGGGTATCCGTCGTCTATGTCATTGCCACTGCTGATGCTGGTGGAGTCCAGAGAGTGAACGCTGAGGGAGGTGATCTGGCAACGAAGCTGCTCGATGTCACTGTCTTTGCTGTCCAACGCCATCTGAAGCTCCAGACGCACCTGGCTCTCCTCTGCTATTAGCTGAATAAGAGACACAAGCAGGCTTTTAATTGCAGTTGTAATGTATTTTCTATCGTTCGCAGTAATAAGCCCAAAAAAAAGGTCTGTACACAACTTAATGTGCATATATTGATGCCATTTGTTCGTATGATGGTGCACAGTGTCGGCATACTGACCGCCTGCATGTCCGTCAGCTCTCTCTGGTACTTGATGATGGTGCTGTTGAGCTTCTCCTTCTCTGCTCTCAGCTCCAGCTGCAGCTTCCTGTTCTCCTTCTCCTTCCTGTGCACCTCGGTGTCGATGCTTCGGTGGCCTCTCTGCACTGTCTCCCTCCTGTTCATCACCTCGGCCAGCTTGTTGATAGCCTGGGAACAAATACACAACAATGTAGCTTTTTTCACAGACCTATTTGTGATTGACATGAATTCAGTAACTAAGCCCACAGTGAAACCTGCAGGATTGATTTAGTTGTAGGTCTTAGTGATTTTGCTCAGAGTTCAAGGCAGTGCCTGCAGCTGAACATTATTCTTAACAACAAATGATGTGACATAACAGTCGTCAAAAAGTCTGACAGTCAAAGTAGGAAGGTATAGAAAATATTCCAGGCTTTCCAGACCTGCGTAGGCGCCCAGACACACACCTGAATTTTTAGTGTTCTTTCATTCTGCAGCAGCTTTTCAAAGGACAGTTTGAGAGAGTTCATCTGCTTCTCCTCCTCCTTCACTTTCTGGAGCTCTATATAAAGAGCAGAGAAGAATATTAATTGAAATACTTTAATTACTTAACATAAGTTTTAGTGAATTAAGCCATAAATTATAGCACAAGTTCTTGGTTCCCTGATGAAGAGAATGCCAACTTTTCATGGCATTTTTACAGCCCACTACCCGTAAATCATCTGGATATGTTAGACAGCGTTTTAACACATTTTCCAGCACTGAGGGAAATGTCATTCCTGTAGAAATCTTTTCTCTTAATGTGGTGATTATTAGTTCCAAAATGACACTCACGTTGCTGCATGTCTTTCAGCTGGTTGTTGAGCTCCTCTTTCTCGTTGGCCAGGTTGGCCACGTCCACCGTCAGAGTGCGGTTGGACTCTTCCAGCTGTAAGGGGTGTCAGCGTAAAGAAGTTAGAGTCTCATCCATGCATACAGTAACAAACAAGTATTTTTAAAACAGCAGTTACAAAGAGCTTTATGAGAACAAGAACTGGAAAAAGTGCTTTTGACCGTTTTTAGTACTACTGCTAACAACTGTTATTTACTGTAGCGTTGCCAATGTCCAGCCTCAGTTTTAATCCAACTGTCTAATCAATGTTACACCTGGGCCACAAGCTGAAGACAATTAGCTAATTGTTAACTTAACAAACCTTAAATGGAATTTCAAAATAAACAAAGAAGACCATCATTAATATCACTAAAGACGTCTTATATTGGAATTTTATTTCACCATCAACTGTAAATGGTCTCAATCCCAACTCTGATCTCACCGAGCTGATAGTGGCCTCCTTGTCGCCGAGCTCCTGTTTGTGTCTCGCCATCATGTCTTTGATCTCCAGCTCCTTCATGATCTTCTCCTTCTCCAGATCCGAGTACTGTTCCTCAGCGATGGAGCGGGCAAGCTGCTCAGAGTCCGCCTTGGTCAAACTGGCTTCCAGCTGCGCTGTCAGGGAACTCCTGTAGAGGCAGGAGGGGAAGGAATGGTTGTTACTATTTTATTAAATTGGGTAGATCTTTTAATTGCAAAATCTCCACTGTTATTATGCCAGTCAGAAGTAGACTGCCTATAGCGTGGACAAACGTTAAGTTCTGAATGACCTTCTATGCCAATGTACGATTGTCCAAGCGAGAGTTACACTGATTCAGAGCTTTTTGTCCACGATAATCTTTGGCTGTAGTTCATCTGGGGATGCTGCTAATCTGGCTCGCTCATTCAGTAAAAGGTCAAATCCTCCATTTTGGCTGTGGGATGAATTCACGGAGGGCAAATAACACTAAACTGGAAAGTCTGTTACATTGTTTAAAAAACAAGATAAATGTTCTATTTGTAGCATTATCCTGTGGATGCTTCACTGCCACTGACATTTAACTATAAAACCTCAACACATGAGTTTTTGGTATTTTATTTCATGCTTCCATTTTATACACAACACCTTGTTTGAGTTACATGCTTTATACTTTTATTTTGTATCATTTATCATTCATCTTGTTTTATTAAGTGTTTTATGTGTATCGTGTCTAAAACACAAGACAAATATCAGGTAATTTTAGTGCTGCAATGCCTCTATTTATAGTATTTAGACTGGTTACCTCTCATCCTGATATTCTGCCAATCGCTGCTGCACCTCTTTGTACAGCTTGTTCCTCTCATCACGCTCGTCCTTCAGCTCACGGATCTGCGTCTTGTAAAGAGTCTTGGGAGAAAAACAGTTGGAAATTCAGTTACTTTCATATCACAGATTTGGAATGGAGGCTCATATCTTCCTATTCAAGCCCCATATTGTAGATTAATTTAGATTTTTGTTTGCTAGTCTGACAATATTAAGTCATCTTTGCTGAGTGGAATATAATAATGGCTGCTACTACTGCTTGTAGACAATGTAGGCAAAAGAAAGAACATGGATGGTTTGAATTACTGTGAAATATTGCTCAGCCTCCAGTTGGTCTTTCAGTTCCTTCAGCTGGCCACCCGCCTCCTGTTTCTCCCTGGAACAGGACCAGCAATCTGTCAATCACTGCTGCTGGCCAACTAATGACCAGAGCCAAAGCACTTTCCTCAAACCAGATATGATGAATGAGATTCTCCACAGCGATTTGCCAATAGTATTACAAGAAGCTCTACAGGTTCAATGTGCATTACTGAATGCTGATTATATCATTATGTGTGTTTGACCTGCGTAGCTCCTGGTTCTGTTTCTCCAGGACCTGCTTCACGTCCAGTAGGTGGTTGAGCTCCTGTTTGAGCTGTTTCTCCGAAGAGAGGAGCACCGACACCTGCTGGTTCTGCATCTTTAGATCGCTCTGGCTCATACTCCGCTTGTGGATCTCCTGCTCCAAACGCATGCTTAGGCTCTTTACCTGCGAGAGAGACACAGACACACACACAGACACAGTCACACAAATTAAAAGTTATTGGTAAAAAATCAAGTTGCAGAACAAAATATTAGGGCTGCAGGTAAAGATTAATTTCATTATTTTGATTCCTTTGTATAATTAGTATCAAATTGTTGGTCTATAAAATGCCCATCCAAGCTTTCAGAGCCCAAGGTGTCATGTTGCCATTTTGTCTGAACATCAGTCATGACAAGAGGACTGTGAAGTGTGATTAAGAAAAAGCTGCAAATATTCAAAGTAGACAATTGCATTTTCGTTTGATAAGAATTACTTCAAACAATTCAATTGAGTATTAAAAATTGTCACAATTTTCTATCAAGCCCAAACTACTGATAACGATGAAAGACGCACCTCCTCAGAAAGTTTCTCTTTTTGTGCCTGCAGCTCCTCCAGTTTGTGCTGCGCCTGCTTGTAGTCGCAGTCCAGCATGGAGTGCTCCTTCTGTTGTTGCAGCAGCTTTCCCTCCACCTGCAGCTTCAAGCTGCGCTCCTCCTGCAGGGTGCACTCCATCTCTGGACCAAACGAAAAGGCCAGAGAAACCATCAGGAGAGTCATTTAACCTGCACTAAATACCACTTTGGTTGAGTACCAGATAAATGACCCGAGCAAATTATCGTTTTCTGTCAAGGTCTACTCCATCAGGCAGACCTTCATCTTTTTCAAGTAATGTTGAATTTTCTTTTCCCGCTTTTCTGAATAAGTAAACCCACATTTTGACTGTCATAATTGATAATACTTGTGCTTATTTATGTTTTTATTTCAATATTTGTGTTAGGTGAGCTACAGAGCAGATGCTGATGCATTTCATCCATCCTGAAATCATCTTTCACATACTTTTTAAGGCCTCAGACTTCTCCTCGATGGACTGGTGGATATTGTTTTTATCTGCGAGCTTGGCTTTGGTGGCCTTGTGTTCTGCCTCCTCCTGCTCCAGACTCTGTTGGAGCGACTTCAGCTTGAACGTCAAGTCAATCTCTTGGTTGCTCTTCTCCTATAGAATCAAATTGGATATTAGGTTTTCTAATGGCAATCATTCATTACATAGGGATGTTTCACATTGACTTGATCAACTTATTGCATGGAAACAGCCAAAGGAACATTTTCAAAAGGCTGGAGAACAATGTCAACCTAATCTGTAAATGTCAAACTGAAGTTTTCAGAGGGAACATCTACTGGGCTAGCCTTAACTCTCAATTAACAATAGAAATTAGCCATTAGAAATAACAGCCAACCTTCTCGAGGTCATTGAGCTTCTCATGTAGCAGCTTCTTTTCAGACTGGACCTTGGCGAGAGATGACTTCATGTCTTTCACCTCTTCTTCCAGGCCAGAGATACGTCCTGAAGTGTGGGATGGTAACAGGGAAAAGGAAATAATAAAAAAGAAATTTTAGAAGGAATATAAGAGGACTTTAGTGCAGTGGTTGCAAACACTACAAGAAAATGCACCTGAACTGTTCAGCTATTACATAAGGCTCCTGCACACATTTGATATATAGACAACAACACAGTAAATGTTGATTTCCCCTTTAACCAACTCCACCTACATGGAGAGTTTTACCAGGAAAAAAAAAAGCATGAGGCATCGGAGCAAACAGGCGATACTTTTGTTTCGATACGTCCCCTCTGACCTCAGCGACTGGCCTCTCTGCAAAGACTGAGCATGTTTCAGTTTCCAAACAACATCTCAAAAGAGGTGCTGGCTCTGGTCCTTTGGCTTTCACAGCCCCTTGCTTCACTCTCGGCCTTTTGAACAGATGTTTCCACCTATGATCTGATATTTCCCAAAGCCTGGTCCAAAAAAAGAATTCACATCTAATAACCATGTCCAGCCTCCAGTTTTAAAGTTTTCCTGCTACTGAGGACATGTTTACTGAATGGGATGCAGTTATGGCAGTGAACCTTTTTTGGTTGGTACAATCCAACTTTGCTAACCTTATAACACTTGAATAGACACATTCAAGTTTGGAATGTAAAAGGCTTGTGAATAAAGGGTTAGCTGGTTGCTAAGGTGTTTATTATTGAAGAAAAATGTAGCAGTAAAAGTGTTTTTCTTTTGCTCATTTTTCACTTTGAACCACTGTGTAAGCTATGTGTAGAAACTATTATTAGACTATTAAAGTGAGATGTGTATCTTGAATTTGACATTTTACGTATTTCTGTTGCTAACATTTGCCTCCAGCGGCGGCTGTGGGAGTTTAAGGTATAATGTTTAGTATTTAGCTTAATGCTAAGCTAATGTAACAGCAAGACAATGACAGAAGTCATAAATTCAGCCAACAAACTCCTCTTTTGTCTGTTATACAGCAAGTATAAGTTTAGCCAATGGCTACCATAAACTACTGGTCATACCAGACCAAATAAAGCTGTAACAACATAACCTCTGACTGTAAGTAACAGTGTGTTTTCTTGCTTTTAAATTCCACTTTTAATATGGAAAATGAAAAATAACACATTTATTCCCTCAAAAAGGTACACAGTCTCACTTTTAAACTACGTGGAACTACTTATTTCAATGCATATTCAGAGTGTAACAGACAGCCAGGCCTCACCCTGCAGGTCAGTAATAGTTTCTGTCCCGAGGTTGCGGTGTCTTCTCTCCTCCTCCAGCTCGGCCTGCAGCCCCATCAGCCGCTTCTCCAGCTCCATCTTGCTGTTTTCAAGCTGGCTGCACTTTTCCTGCATCTCCCTGAGGCTGTCCTCCAGGCTCTCAGCCTGTTTCTGTGCCTCTGCCTGACTCTTCTTCAGCCGCGCCGCCGCCTCCTGCTCAGCCTGCAGCACGGCGTTGGCCTCTTCAAGCTACACATGAGAAACAGACAGGATGAAGCTTTTCCCTGCAAGCTGAACTGGGTCAGCGCAGCAGCAAGATTAAAATGGGGTTTAATGAGGGTAAAGCAGAGAAATAATGACAATGACGGTCACAGTTGCTTGCTTGAATATAGATTATTAAATTAGCATGTTTGAGTTACATAAGTATGAATTCTACAGTGAAGCATTTAAAAAAAGAATATTAAGTTAGGCAAAGTTAAAAATGTCCCCCTCACTTGTCTCTGCAGCTGGATGTTGTTCTCATTGGAGATCTGGGAATTCTGGTTCTTCTTCCTAAGATCTTCTAGCTGGTCTCTCAGGTTGTTCACTTGAGACACAGACAAATGAAAGAGTTAATGCATTATGTGACATAACACATTCAGTGGACCATGGAAATACCATGATCCACCCACTAATAGCCAGCATATACAACCATATAGAATATATACTGTGATGATATTAACAGTGGGAAGCAGAGCTCCCAGATATCCTCGTGGTTAATTTCAAAGTTATAATGACTTTAACAGCCCGACATGTTAAACCTTAACATGTCAAACAACCTGACATGTTAGAACAATTTTGCAAGTGAAATATATGAAAATGAGAACAACTGAAGAACTATACTATCGGCATAACATGACATTTAAAGTCTTAGAAATGCATTTTTTAACGTTATTCAGGAGTTTCATGCTCCAATGTTTACAAGGGTGCTCACATTCGTTCTCCAGGCTGCGTTTTCTGTCAGTTTCAATCTCCACCTTGCGCAGGTTCTCGGTGCTCTGGTGCTGCAGCAGAGCTCTCTCTCTCTCCAGCTGCCTCAGCGAGGCCTCGACTTTCTGCCTGCTACTCATCTAATCAGAAAGGAAAACACAAAGAATGAGAGTGGAATGAACTACCTACTTTATCACATCAGCTACATGGTTGAAAAAACATGCATCCATCCTTACCTCCTTGTCTAATTCTTTGACCAGCTTGTCTAAACGGTTGGTGGCAATTCTAGGGGAAAAGAACAGTTTTATTGCACAAATCATTGAATTAAGAGGAACTTTGACACCGGATCATCAACTGATTGTTCCTCTAGGCTACTTTGATGAAGCATGTTGGAAATGCTTTTCTTTTCCTTTGTTTTTAACATCTACCACTGTCAGAAACTCATGGATGTCATGGAATCAGGGATGTAATTTTCTGTTGTGCAAAACAATTTCCTTCCTTATACACAGCACACAACATGAATTCTGATCCAGTAACTATACCAATGTCTCAAAATGTATGTAGGGATGATTAATATAAAAATGCTACATGCTCAACCTATAAAATGTTAGATGGTTATGTTTTTATTTCAAGACATTCTTATGGTTAAAATCTGAACTCTTTAAAGTGTAACTCTTGCCAAAATGCAATCTAGTGTCTTTTTGTGAATGCACCCAAGTCAAACTTTCGTTTAAAAGCATATTTAAGACGGAAGCGCCACTTTTAAGATTTACCGTATTAGGGTTAAGGGTTATGGTTAAGGGTTATGGTTAAGGGTTAGGATTAGGCTAACCCTCCATTCACAAAAAGACCATAGGCTTGTAACTCTAGCATTTTGGTGAGAGTTAAGCTTTAACCCAAAGTGTTGGCAATGCATTTCCCCAATGGAATGCTTTATCATGAAAGAAAAGTTAACAAAAAGGTTTTAAGTAAACAGTTACATATTTAAGAAAAAAATTGACATGAATGGTCCTCAGCTCTGTGTTATTTGTCCAGACGTACTTGCACTTGTGCTCCAGCTCATCTTTGGCCTGCATCTCATGGTTAACCTGCTCCTCCAGCTGATGAAGCTTTTTCTGCAGCTGCGTGGATGGACAGACAGATGACCAGAAAACAAAAAAATGATATGACATTTTCCATCTTTTTCTATTCTCTCTCTATCTCTCTGTTACTATGATAGTAAGCAAAAAACGCCTACCTCTTTCTTACTGTCCGAGCAATAATCCTTATTCTCAGAGTGTTCTTTACTGTCCTCCGAGTCCTCCACAAAGCAGTTGTTATTTCCCTTCAGCAGCCTGACAAGAAAAAAAGGGACAGAGTAGAGCAATGAATGTCTGACAGTTAGTTTACCTGGACAACATCCAACACTATCCATGTGTCCAACTTTCTGCAACGAAGTGACGTATTCTACTATAACCAGATCCATAATAGCAACTGGGTGGTCAAGGGGATGCTGGATGCTCACCAAGAAACCAGTCACATTTACTGCATTATCAGAACCGCTCAGAAATCACTTATACTTCAGACCCATAACCTCATGCATGGAGCACAAAACTGTGTTGCTGGGGGGAAAAATAAGCCTGATGATCTTCCAGACATTTTCTTACATCTGGATGGGTTTACATTTGGAGAAACCCAAAGCCACACTGTCTGTTGCCAACTGTTAACCAACATGATGGTGGACTTGACTCGTAATGGTGGGCAACTATCTCTGGGAATCATTACATGACTCTGCCACATGGCTGCATATAACCAAAAAATCAGAAGCAAGTTTACAATAATTTTAAGAAAATTCTTGCCCTTAAATTGCTGTTCTCGCCTGGGCTTTGTCATTTAAAAAAAATTGGAAATGCAAACATACAATACATACTGATAAGACATTTAAGATGATTTTAGAAAAGTTGTATTCTAACATGCAGAGTTAAGGATGCAGTCTGAAATCAAAGGAAGGCTGGTCTAAGGCCATTTATTACTTGCTAAATATTCATTCATATTCATGTATTATCAAGGATTTCTACACCTGTATACACTTGTAAACTAGATTGATAGTCATTTACTGATTTAAATGGCAATGTTTTGTCCCTGACTCTGAATTTGTAAGATAAAAGTAAAAGATAAATTGATTAGACACAAACAGTTGAACCTTCAGCTTCATGAGTATAAGCAACAACAGAAGAACAAGAGGTTAAAACATTGTTGGTCCTAAATCCAACATGTTTTTACTACTTCTCCTAACGATCAAGACCAGGGGTTTAAAAACTAGACTCCATCACAAGCAAAGAGGGCATTTAAAAAGGGCTGTCAGAACAAGGCAGCAGTGTGGAGCTCAAACAGGCATACAGTGTCTGACTGGTGTGAGGCTGTATTAAAAAGGTATGCTCTCTTTTCAACCTCTTGCATTTTAAGCACAGTCTAGAGGCTCTTGTGGAAGTTCACACACATGAGTGCTATATTTTCTTCACAGTATCGTTACCAAAAGTGCATTAAGACAAACTTAAGGCCAGCAAACACTAATCTAGACAACAACTTTATGCAGAACAGCAGAGACGAAGCGTGATTATCAAAGAAGACATCCAAATAAAATACTTACTGGTCTTCCTTGAAGTAAGTAAAGCCGACAAATGGTAGTTGGTTGCCCACAAAGGCCTTGGGTGGAGAAAAGGTCTCAGCAGCTCCTTTATCATCCTCTATGTCATCAAAGTTACTGGTGTCTATGTCACCGTTCAGCTCAGGCACAACTGGAGCCACAGCTGGAAACAGAGACAGTCATGGAGCAAAAGGGGGAGAGGAGGAGGTGCAAAACAAGAGGGGTTAAGAGTGGTCGAGAAAATAGAATGATGATGCTTAACATGAAGACTATCAAATCTTAAAAAATCTGGTGCTGAAGTTATTTAAAAGTACATCTTCAACAAACTCTTAACATTTTTTTAGGTGTTTTACGGTGTAATTCTATGCCAACTTTGGCACTGCTTCTAGTAGGAGTAAGCACTCTGCAGGTTGGCGTGTGGCTGACACCACTCCTTTTCTCGTACAGTGCTCGCTTTGTGTCCCACACACGGTGCCTTTCACAAGTCAAAATGCCTGCTCCAGGCGTGCTTTAAAAGTCTGCACAACACAACAGGCAGACAGGAATGTGTCAGAGGGCCAATCAGATAAAACTAAGCTAGTCCTTTAACCTATAAATAGTTCCTAATTGACAAAGAAAGCAGCCGTGGATCGAGTTCCTCAGACCAGTGCAACTCTGGCTCCAAGCAAAGAGCTCATTACGGTTAGGTCAAGTCACAACCCTCAGCGTGACAAGTCTGACTCAAAGATGGTGGAGAAAATACAGGGAGAGATCAAGTGGAAGAATGAAACAAATGAGGGGAAATAAAAAAGAAGGGGCAGAAAAAAGGCAAAATGTGGTCAGACAGAAAGAGACACAGGCTGCTCCACGGAGGCCCTTATGGCACGACTTCCCAGAATGCTCTCTGATAGCGGTGTGGTAATGACAGGCAGCCGTGGCCACAGTGAGAGTGAGAGAGCGGGAGCAAACCTCGAAACTAGGGCGCCCCTCTCATTAGAGCAGTCCACACAGGCTGCACAGCCTGCCCCGCCCGCCCGCTACGGGGGGTGCTGCCTCCCATCCCATCCATACATCCATGGGGCTGGCTTCTTTTCATCAACATCCCAGAAGCTTGATAATCATAAAGACAACTGGGAGCATCCTCAGTAGTAAGTGAGTAAAAACTGGAAAAAACCCTCCTGTGTCATGGCCACACTCAGTAGTCTTTAAACAGACACAGAGGGATGGGACTCCCATCATGAGAGGTACATGCAGCTGTGCGGGAGGCCAAATTGGAACAGGGTCATGATGTGTGTGTGTGTGTGTGTGTGTGTGTGTGTGTGTGTGTGTGTGTACGTGAGAGAGAGAAAGAGAAACTGGACATGCAATTGCAAACATGAAGAGAGCTGAGCAGCACAGCAGTAGCACAGTAGTGGTTTTATGTTTCCAGACTGCCAGGCAGTCTTAGGTTCAGTCCGAAGTTCTGTCTGTTGTCCTAATCAGAGCCAGGTGAAGCAGAGAGACGAAGAGGCAAAGAGAAAGAGCCTGCATGTGATTATATACAGACACATAGGTCCTGTTCATACTCATACTAATATATCCCTTTCCTTATTTCCTTCCTTCCTAAGCGATGCTAAATCTGATACAACTATATAAGGGGAGATTATTAAATAAAGAGACTAATAAAGTATACATTATAAACCCAGACTCCTTACAGGCAGTCCATGTGCAATCATCACATTTTAATTTAAAAGAATAAAAGTATGAGCTAAATAACGCAATGACCAAGAGGTGTCATAACATTTGCAGAAATATTTTACAAAGCTTAGATTATTTTTTTCCATTTAAGGTGCTTTATATGTTCTAATGTTCTTTGTGTTCCTATCTTTCTTTTTAATACATCTATAAGGAACTCATTCATAAGGTACTTTATATATACATATTTAGTCTCTTTTTAACTCAAGATGTTTAATATGGTTTTATGTGATTACAGATTTTGCATTAGGGATTTTATGTTTTTTTTCTCTTTGTCTGCAGGGTTAGTTATTGTAAATGTAAAGTATTTGTATTAGCTATTATGTATTAGGTATTGTAAATGTAAATTAAACTATTACAAAAATAAAATAAAATATTTATATTCCTTAAAAAATATCTTTGTTTTTGTTCTTGGATAAAGGGACCATCATTTAATTCTCACATCAAATAGCAATTATTTCTTTGCTGATTTACCAAGTGATATTGTAATAATGTAATTTAACTCCATGTCTTATTCTTTAAGTTATGTATTTAGCCAATATTATTATAATTATTATTATAATAATACTGTCCATTTCAAAGGCCAGTTTATGTAATAATCTAAATATATTTTAGCAGTTGTTATCACATCTTAGAGTCAGCTAAACCGAAATTTTATAGTCACAACATACCTTTCATTAAAACAGCCTTTCAGTTTTGTCAGTGTGTGTATTGCTAGTCTATCTCTTATAGAAATATGTAGTTTTTTTTCTCAATTCTCTCTAATCTATTCTATACCCATACGCAGCTGGTTATCCTGCGGGCCTCATGCAGCATGTGCTCTGCACAGCATCCAGTCATATGATGTAGGATATGAGAATATAGAGAGCATGTGTACCATATTTGCAGACTTAATGGCTCAGGGGGATGGAAATACACTTTGAATTGAAAGTCTGAAAGAAGCAGATCTGCAGAGGAATGGGCTGGGGATGATAAGAAATATAAGCAAAAACAGAGGAATGGCAATGTGAAGTAGAAAAGGACACACATTACCGCAGATGGAAAAGAGGAAATCTGCACCTGCATTAGGGGACTTACAAACATGCACATGCACACACTTACTCTCTCGGATGTTGTCAAAGGTCCACTGATCGTTCTTAAAGAAAGGGTGACACTTGATCTCATCCACTCCAGTGCGGCCCAGACGAACCTTCCTGCATACAGCAACAGGATCAAGACTGTGAGCAGAGCCTGAACACAAAACACACCCCGCTTGTCCCCTACACCCACCATCACCATGTCATCCCAAACACACAGCCTATAGAGGAGTGACCACTAGGCCCTGACCACACTGACCAGCATGGAGAGCCGCATGACCACTGGTGGACACTGGAACCTCCTCTAACCCAAGATAATGTAGATCCAGGAGGAGAAAGGGAGTAAAGGCGGCAGCATTAGAGTGCAGGAGCCAACATCAACTACTCTGACCGACTCAAACACGACTGCTAGAGCTGCTATTGCCTTCCTTCCTTCTCCTCTCTCTCTCTCTGTCTCTCTCTAAAACTCTCTCTCTTTCTCGTCCCCCTTTCCTCCCTTCTCCACCACTGGATACAGGGCTGGAGGGGTGCGGCAGGGCTTGCCACGTGTGGGACATTCCAGACCCAGCCAAAAGGAAGAAAAGGCAGGGGTGGGGATGAAGAGAGAGAGAGAGAGTTTTAAAACCCCCGCAAAAAAGAAATAAAAAAAATCTGACATGCAACCAAGCCAGGCTTACAACGGGTCGTGTCTCAATGACCAGAAATATGTGCAAAGTAGAAAGTTGTGCCAGAAAAGGATGAGGATAGAGAAATGGAAAGTTGCACTTAAAAAAAAAAAAAGGTAGATGAAGAAATGGGGGAGTGATGAAAAACACATGGAAAAGGAGGAGAGATGGTAGTGCTTACAGAAATGATTCAGCAAGACTAGCTGACAGTGACACAGCATGTTGGTTAAGTGGTGAATGTATTGGTCAGTGTTTAAGATATGTATGTGTGTGTGTGTGTGTGTGTGTGTGTGTGTGTGT
>NC_045750.1:9435979-9437353 GCF_008692095.1 Etheostoma spectabile
TGTGTGTGTGTGTGTGTGTGTGTATATGTGTGTGTGTGTGTGTGTGTGTGCGCGGGTGGGTGGGTGTGGCTGGGCAGCCGTACACATGTGAGATTCTGTCTGTGGTGAGAGAATAGTGAGTGAGAAGGTAAATAAACTGAGTGAGGAAACTGAAAGGCTGCTCTGTATTGAAGCAGAAAGGGCCTGTGTTTGAGCCCTCTCAAGGGCGGGGTTACTAATGTAAACAGGAAGTGGTTGCTTCCAGGGGGATGGGCCACTAACCAAGTACATGACCCACACATATACATGTAATTTTTTACCTTTAAAACTAATAATATGATATTAAACTGCATTATTTGTATTTAGATGGTAGCTGGGATCAGAGGTCAGTTTCAGAAAGCAGGTTTAGTGAAAACTAGTTTTTGTTATCCCTGAGAAGAGGAAAACTCTGGGTTTTCTTTTTCAGAAAGTAAGGTTTAAACCTGAGAGAGAGGGGTAACTTTAACTCATTTCAGAAAGAGAGGTAACTTAACCTCAGAGTCAGTTACCATGGTAACTGAGCCCGTGAACCTAACCTGGTCGGGAGCAGGATTTCTTCAATAAACCTTGAGTTTCTGTCAGTTTCCTCCCTCTGACACAGCACTTTGTCATTTCCTCATTCATTCATTAATTAGTTCATTCATTCATTCATTCATTCATTCAGTCAGGCTGTATTAGGCGTATTTTAGCGCAGTTTCTAATATCCATGAATAAAAAAACATGTTGGGGTATTAATTGTGTTAGGCAGACTATAAAACTTGTTGTTCCGAACAAGGCATTTCCTTTTGTCAACGATCCCGTTGCTGAAGAAGCCGTATTACTTCGCAGGAAGTTACACATACGTCAGGAGATGACATTGAGGCCCCGACTATAGATGCATTTTCATTTCCAGACAACTACTTATCTGAGGGTATCATTTTTCTTTCCAGTCTATCAGTTATTGTGCCTACATAACCTTATCCTTCCTCATATCACTAACGTCACCCATCGTGGACATGCTCTTCCATCCCAGCACATTATTTGTGTCGCATTTTGCTTTTTGCAAACGGCAGTTTTCTTTACAACATTGTTGATGCGGAGCATATTAGTAAAGCCACTGTGACAAAGCGCCAACAGAAGTGATTGGTGATATACTATATTTTTGTTTTGATCAAAAAATCCAATTTAAAAGACCAAAACCAACAATGAATTGGTCACTATCAATTCCACATGCTGTAAATATTCACTAACACACCAAATGTGTATCAATGCACAGGTAAAAACAGTCTCCAACAAATGTCCTTTTTGTTCCTGTTTCAGAAAAGTTTGCTAAAAACTACAGTGCTCAGTTTAAAAAAAAATAACTATATATTTGTG
>NC_045750.1:9437363-9438423 GCF_008692095.1 Etheostoma spectabile
TTTTTTTTTTTAAGATTACCATTGTCAATATGAACCAATAAGATTGGGGCAGAGAGCCATAGACACGCTGGGGTAGTTGTAAAGTTTTGAGAGGCTGACAAACACGTTTGTTTGACAAGAAGAACAAAGCTATAGGAGTCTTTTCATAAGTTGTTTCTTGAATTAAAACAAAGTCCCCTTTCCAAACAATGTCATTCATTTCTCAACAGTCCGACAATAACTTACATAAATAGCAGAGTAGACAAAGAAAATCTAAGTGTGTATGCACATGACAGGCAGATGTTAAGTGTTTATGTTTAGAGGTCCATGTGCAAACCTGTCAGTAAGAAAGGCACAGATGAGGTCTTTGGCATCCTGAGACATCTCTACATCCTCTGGGAAGATGAGTGTGTTCTTGTGGTTCATGATCTTCCCATAAGTCCCAACCAGGGATTCAGCATAGAAGGGAGTTTCACCTGCGGAAAAATAAGTAGTTTTGTACAATGATTGATTTTCAGGATGGAAATATTTAGGTTGCCAAACAGCACAAAAATGAACATGATGTACTGTATATGGTAGGCCACTTACCGACCAGCAGCTCATAGATAAAGACTCCTACAGACCACCAGTCGCACTCCCGGCCGTAGTAACCAGCACCGTCCTGGGACTGAAGCACTTCAGGGGAAATGTAGTCTGGTGTGCCTACAGCGGTTTCACAGTGCACCATGCCCGTCTGCAAACAGAAAAACACAAAATGTGCTGTACAGAGAAAGAAATAATGGAATAGCAGTTATTGTAAAAGCTTGGTGAAGTTATAGTAGGGCATAAGGCCCAATAAATAAGACATATTCACACAGAAATATGTAATGCAAGTGCCAATTGTTTTCATGAAAAACTTTTCTTAAATAAAATACTTTTGATACTTTATCAGTACTCCAGATAAATGGTGTGATCTCTGCTGGATTGTTTACAACATACTTTCTGTCTCTGGGAGTTTTAGAGAGATCAAATGTCAAAACTTGTTGAACCAGCTATTTAGAAATTGCTGTGGTAAAAAAAAAAAAAAAGGTTTAAAAAAAAA
>NC_045750.1:9438433-9439796 GCF_008692095.1 Etheostoma spectabile
AAAAAAAAAGAGGCGGGACCTCTGCTGTACTCTAGATTGGTTGTTTAGCACAGTAACTCCTGAGGCCTTTTCAAAACAACCTGATGCAAGAGCGGTGCACTAAGATTCTTTGCAATCCGAACACTTGGTGGTGCACTAGGGCACGGAAAAAAGAGCCACTAGTCTCGAGAAAGAAGTCAGTCCACTTTCTATTCAACTGATCATTTCCTAAAAAATAACAGGACTAAAATCTTCCAAAGTTAAAAAGGTTCACAGGCGTTAGTTCCTTAACTGGATCACCTATCCAGGCCCTGTGCATTTAAAAACAACGAGACATCCAAATTAACCTACCGAGTCCATCTTCATGCATGTGCCGAAATCTGCCAGTTTGAGGTGCCCGTGTTGGTCCAGCAGCATGTTGTCAGGTTTGACGTCCCGATGGATGAAGCCCATGGAGTGGATGGCGTTCAACGCCAGCACTACTTCAGCTGTGTAGAAGCGAGCCCACTTCTCAGGTATGTCGTAGTTCATGGTGAGCGTGACCAGGTCGCCTCCAGGCATGAACTCCATCACCAAGTAGAGGTGGCGGTCGTCTTGGAAAGCACAGCACAGCTAAGAAATGACAAACTCATGTCATTGAAGGCCCAACACAAGATGTCAAGCCATTACTCGGAACAGATTTTACTACAAGGTGTGGTTGTGTTAACGCTAAATGATCTGTGTCATGAAAAACAAAGGCAGACAGAGATGAATATCTCTAACATGATGTCAAAATTTATGACACCATGTTATTACTCCAGTGCACAATAAGTAGAGCTGGGGGATCCATATAATATATTGTAATAATATATTGTGATTTAGGTTACCCTATATACTTTCCTTATTAATATATATGTTTAATGTTTAAGGATGCTTTTCAGTTGAATTATATGCAGTTCATTTCAGCAAATTATTTCAAAGTGTTTCCTAAACTGCTTTATCACACTTTAAAATATGACATACCTGCTTGCTGTTTTTATTGGACATAACAAAGCCAGACTCATTTTACTGTATGTCCTATTTATAGTTCTGTCCATAGTATAAATATCATTTGTGGTTACAGTTAATAGATCATAGCTGCAATTATTTGCGGTCTGCGCTTTGTGTATTGTTTTTTGTTAATCTTGTGTATATCACAGTTGTAAAAGCTGAAACATTCCTACCCATGTTTTCTGGAGATGAGCTAAACTAGAAGCCTTTCTGGAATTATGTTTAAATGTTCAGTCCTTCAACTATGTAGCATATTGTGTTTTTCAATAGAATTACACAGTACGGGCGCCCGGATAGCTCAGGTGGTGGAGCGTGCGCCCATTTATAGAGGTTTACTCCTTGACGCAGCGGGCCC
>NC_045750.1:9439806-9442747 GCF_008692095.1 Etheostoma spectabile
TTTGACTCCGACCTGCGGCCCTTTGATGCATGTCGTTCCCCCCCTCTCTCTCTCTCTCCCCCCTTTCATTTCTTCAGCTGTCATGTCATTTAAGGCCTTAAAATGCCCCAAAAAATCTTTAAAAAAAAGAATTAAACAGTATACAGTATCTGCACACCTGGACGACCCAATGACTGTTGGAAAAGGCCATGATGTGCCTCTCCTCCCAGAAGAAGGCAGAGTCTGACCGCTTGACCATCTCAAACTTGCTGAGCTGCTTCATGGCGTAAACCTTCCGAGAGGCCTTGTGACGGACCTGCAGCAGAGGAGGGCAAGGCAAAAGATGGAGACGTTGGCATGCAAACAGTAGATAAACTGCACAACTGCATAAACAGATAACTGCGCAAAGTCAATAAATAAAACATAGTAAGCATGTCAAAATGACTAAGATAACACGACAAAAAGAGAGAGACAGAGAGGGGAACCCGTAATTGTAGGCCCACACCCATTGAAAGACGTGCTTACACAAGATTTCAAGCACAAACACACCAAGCGTCCCATCCACACCCCCACACCAGACTTCACACTTTCCTCCCACACACTGAGCCTGTCCAGACTTGTTTCTACTACAAGATGCTCAGCAGAGACCAGATTCAAGCTTCCATCCGCACAGACATCTGGAAAAAACAGGTGTTTTGAAGGAATTACCGCTTGCCTTAATTCCTTTTTTTAAACTTAAAGTTTGCCATGATGAGAAGAAAGGTGCCAATTATATTTAAAACCACAAAAACAAGTTGCAGATGTTACATATTTTACATTTTGATGTATTCACAGATTGTTGCCCCCTCTAGTGGTTCATGTTTCTGGTATTTTCATGCCGAAACTGCTGTCTTCAGCAGCTTCTGGAGAGACTCTCCTATTCCATCTCCCTTTATGTCAAACTGCAATGCTGCAGCATTAATAATATGATATAAATAATAATTAAAAGATACTTTATTCATCAACTCTGCCAGAATCATCTCACCAGCTTCACTTCTCCGTAGGCTCCTCTGCCGATCAACTTCACTTTTTCAAAGTCATCAGGCTTCACCTGCAGTTCTCGCAGCTGACTCGCTGCCTTTTCATCTGTGGGACAGACAGATACGTTACCATAGCAACGCAACACCACACACACACACACACACACACACACACACACACACACACACACACACACACACACACAAACACACAACACACACACAACACACACACACACACACACAACACACAAACACACACACACACACAACACACACCACACACACAACACACACACACACACACACACACACACACACACACACACACACACACACAGGTCAAGCTCCAACCATTTAGGTTCAAAGAAACAGGTGAGTAATTAACTGACGAATCAGAGAAGTCAGTGAGAGTACAAAGGTTGTACAAAGGCCAGGAATGAACATCAACTGGCCACAGTGAAAGTTAACTAAAAGTTAGACCGGTCCAATGTGAATGGGAACATTTTGTAGCTTTTGGAAGAGAAAGACTTATGAGAGAGAGAAAGTTTATTAGTACAGTGTTTTTTTTAGCCATAAGTTAGTCCAATATATTCATTTTAATCTTTGTATGTGGCCTCAAGTATAAACAAATATAAAGAGCTAAAGAAATCATACAAAATTATACAATCACATTTTTTTTTGTGATTTTCTGGTTGTAAAAGTTACACAAATCAGACTATGGAGGGGCTTATTCATATATTTATATTATATATTATATCTTTTGTGACTTTTTGCTGAAACAATGACTGTAAACAGTGTCTCCAAAATGTGGCCTGTAGAAGAAAGATAACGATTTTTGTACAAGGTACCAAAAGTTCCACTGAATATATAGTCTGTCTGCAATGACAAACAAGCATCGCACACTCATGACAGAGTGCTCTGGTTTGTATTTACCAACTTTATAGGTATTTCTTAAGCTAAACAGGAATCCTGGCCTTCACCAAACACACTGTGGCTCTTACATCGGTTCAGAAAGGCCTCAATGTTTTTGTTTTTCCGCAGAGCAGGATAGTTCAAATCATGAGCCAGCGCGTTCATGGAATCCTAAAAAGACAGAAAAGACAAAATATTCAATCAACCTTGGAAAAATAAAATGAATGGACAGGAACACATTAAAAAAATATCAAGAATAATTTGACTTGTAGGTTTACCTCTGGTGTATTAAGAACTGTGTCTAATAACAGGTTTGCCTGCTAAACTAACCACTACATTAGAAAAACGAATTGGGAGCATTATTGCTTGGGTTCTGTTGAATGCTTCACTTACAAATAGAAACACATCAAAATATAGTCATGTTCCAAAGATGATTTAAAGTTTTGTCTAAGGAAGGAAGAAATATTTTTTTGTCTCTCATTAATCTGTCAGGACAAGTCTTGTAATTCTTGACAACCCCGACCTGCTGCTGGCTGATAAAAGAATGAGGAAAGAAGGAAGGAAGGAAGGAAGGAAACAATTAGGTTCTTGTGAGCTGTGTGCTCCTAAATGCAGCATTACAGGAGAGAAAATGACACTGCTAATGTGCAGCATAAGAAAACAATGACCAGAAGACGAGGGAGTTTGGATCGTAAAGACACAACAAGTTAAACAACAACAACGAGTCCCAAAGATGCTGTTATAGCCCCACTGCCCAAACAACACCCGCTCCCTCCTAACAAACCCAAACCCTCCCCATGGCTTAACACACGGGCAGATCAACGTCAGACTAAAAGCCAGGACCTCAGTAGTGTCATCAGTTCATAAATCCACGGTGTTGGGTTTCACTCAGAGCCAAACTGCATGAGCCTGGCAGGGCAGTTGGGCAGGTGGGTGGGGGGTGTTGTAGGACCCACTGTTCCCCAGAAACAAGGGTCAAGTGGAGTCATGCCCTCCGTGTGTGTGTGTGTGTGTGTGTGTGTGTGTGT
>NC_045750.1:9442757-9444295 GCF_008692095.1 Etheostoma spectabile
GTGTGTGTGTGTGTGTGTGTGTGTGTGTGTGTCTATTGGTCTGTTTGTTCGGGGACATGAGAGTGGGTGGGCAGGGGCAGGTGGAACAATTCTGCACCTTTAAATAGAAGCGGCGCGGAGAGATCTCCCCCACTGCAGACGGGTGGAAATAGACCGAAAGGCTCAGAAGCTATTGTGGGACAAACAGCTTATAGGACTGGTTTCATGGCTGAGAGCTCGAGGATCTATGATCATTTTACACAGTGTGTGCGTGTGTGCGTGTTTTGTAACAACCATGGTTACTGCAGTAGAGAGGGAACTCAACAGTCTGCGAGAATTTTTAACTCTATGTACATATGCAAATCCAATCTAATTTTAGCAGATTCAAATGTGTGTAGCCTCTGGGAATGTGGGACTCAACTCTTACATCCTTGTAGCTGAAACCAGTTTTTAAAGATAAAAGTTGCCCTGGAATAGAAAATAGCAGAACAGTATGGGAATGTGCAAAGAGTTTGAATGACATTGTTAACTAGGGTCAAAGTTCATTATCAAATCTAAATCAGTAAATCTGTCCGTCGTGAATTTCAAGTAAAGTCATTTCTAAAACTCAAGTTTAGCTAGATAGTCAACAGGTACCCTGAGGAGTTGGTTTTTAAAATTAGAATAGAACAATGCTTTATAAGTGGGTCACAAGGAAGTATTACATGCACACAGGTGAAGATGCGGGCAACACCAAACACTGCTGCATCACCAGTTGTTGGACTCGCAGTGAGGAAGAAAACTCCAGCAAGTCAACATGGATATAAACCATGCACCGTTTAAGACATCTAAAAAAATACCGGCTTTGCAAATGTTTTATACTTAACAGGTTTGTAAAATCTCAAAAGACACAAACCATACATATAGGTGAGAAATACTAAATGTAAACCCATGTTTAACCAGAAAATTCCACAGGGCACTTTCAACACATAATGTAATGTCATTAAAAGTTATACTTTTTGAACATTTCTCTTTACTAATAACTAAAGAAAATATAAAAGATTTAATGCGATATTTTTTGGATTATGTGCTCATCAAATCTGGCTATTCACTTTAAGTGTGCCAATTGATAAAAATAGGATTTTGTAAATATATCATACTTTAAAGTATGGATATTGATAAAACCCAAATTTGGAGTTCGCCAACGACTACTGGAGCTTCTCTTTTAATCTTTTCTTGGAGGAGTTTTAGGAGTCTTCCGGAGAGTTTGTCGATACAAGAACAGTCTCGCATTGCCAGACCTTCCTCCAGAGCGCTGCGGAGGAGGGTCCGGCTAGTCCACACAGCATTCCTGGATGGGAGAAAAATATGCTCTGCTTTATTTTAAATTCTTTAAACCAATCATAATCGTCTTTAGTGCCGGACGGAGCCACGGTGCCGCTGCAAAATAGCCTCGGGAAGGAACTTGTTTTTTGTGGAACATGTGTTCCACAAACAAAGGTAGTTTGAGTCGTGTAACAGAAAACTCAGATTGAACAGATAGTGTAGCTGGCTGTCTGGATTTACCCTGCAGAGATCTG
>NC_045750.1:9444305-9445042 GCF_008692095.1 Etheostoma spectabile
AACCACAGTCCTCAGAAATCCACCGGAGTCTAAAGTTACACAAAGAAAGCGGAAAGGAACGGACATCCGGTAGAACTTCCGGTGGCACCGGAGCAACCCCGGGAAGAGGAACGTCCCGGATATAGACTAGTACATGAAGGATCTGCAACTTGACACAAGTAGGACAATGGGGTGACTGTGAATTGCCAGAGTAGGTAAAAGGCACTAAGACCACAAATACTGCAGTTTGTTTCAATTAACGAGGGGTCAATGTCAACGTAAAATTCGATAACACTAAAATAAAAAAGGCCTTATGATATCGTCATGATAGCTTGTGAGTTATCCTGTGATTCCCTCCACCATTTACAGTTATAACACGTTATCTTGTAGTGGGAAGGTTTCAGAATTTTTTTTTTTTTTTTGCCCCCTGATTAAGCCTCAGACCAGCCACAGCTAAATACAATTCTAGTTTGCTTATCACTTCTGGAATCTGGACAAATCTGAACAGGATCCTGTTTAGGCTTGGTTGTGCGTCCTCAGACAACACCTCCCACCTACTCCACTGTGAGCTGATTCTGCTTGAGCACAGTCAGCAGCAATGGAGAGGTTCTCAGAATCAAACTGTGTCCTGCCTTTACAGACAAAATCCTCACCGATCCAAAAGAAAGAAATAGACAGGACAGAAATATATATCAAAAACAGCTTATCTTCTATCTTCACCCAAATCCCTTCTTCCGCAGATTAAAAAAAAAAAAAAA
>NC_045750.1:9445052-9448793 GCF_008692095.1 Etheostoma spectabile
AAACATCTGCTGGGAAAACACAACAAAAATCATTGTGGACAAACAGGAAGATAGGGACGTGAGGTCACAGCAGGTTAACTCCAGCTCAATTCCAGGAAGTGACTTCAGCTTCCTGTGTGGTAGCTCTCCATATTAAGTAGCCATAGTTATGTCCACTACAGAGCTGCTTGGAACCACACGCAGATGACTGTAGAGATAAAACTGAGAATAATGACTGGTGAGGTTTGGATGGACGGTCGACGTGGTTTTGAATTGACTCATTGCACTTTGTATGACATTAATTGGGTCTGCTCTGGCTTTACACTGGACTTGGGATTCCTCACCACTGAGAATTGACAAGGCTTCCTAATAATAATATTGCTGTTGGAAGGGTTATTTTTGTGGAGACAACCTGCATAGACAACATCAAATTTCCTCTAACTGTCATCTACTCAACAAGTTGACATATTGACCTTGATAATGTCCGTAAACATCTGGGTTCTTCCTTGTTTCAAATAGCACCAGGATAACCGGACCGACAACCACGGCTGCTGGCGTTGTTACTATCAAACCTGCATTAAGCAGTTTAATAACCCAGTAAAGGATTCGTCCATCAAATTATTTACTTTGCTGAGAGAAAATGTGGCCACGTAGAAAAGCATGTTAATCCAGTCTTTACATTTCCTCGGGTACGTTTGGATTGTCTGAAATGCCTCACCATACTTTAAGATATACAGTGTGCAGTGCTGGCTGATAGAAATGGCTGTGCATTGTTCAAAACTACAAAGTAAGGTGAGTTTTGAGCTGTGGCCTGTTGGGAGATCCTGTCAAGACAAAGGATCCAGAACAAAAGCTACTCCATATCAGCTATAAAGAATGTGCTTCTGCTGTCAGGAGGTTTGAGCAGAGAAGCTTAGCACTGGCAATAGTTTTTTATCAATTTTATCAAAGTAGGCTAGGTACATTCATAGAGGGCGTGTATATTAGAGGCCGCACCAAGATACTAATCACAAACAGACTGTGATGGAGTGGCAAGAAAAGATAAATAAGTTAACTACTCAGATGTTAGGGAGGGCACTAATTGGTTTGGTCGTCTATATCCTTGAATGGCCTGCTAAATGCCCCTTCTAAAAATGTATCATATTTGATTATTATAAACAAAATTTTCTATCTTATTTTCCACCATAAATGTTAAAATGAGACTTAAACTGTTTTCAACACAGGAAAAGGTGGCAACCTTTTAGGTGGGGTTTCCCTTTGCTGCATCCCTGATTAAATGCCAAAGTAATGATAAACAAGTGGCTAACAGGTTTTCACAAGCAGTGATCTTCTAAAGAGTAGGCTACCGTCCAGTCACTCACTCATAAAACACCGATTAGGCTAGTATGTTATTTCTTTAGCTTGTGCAAACTGTTTTTTTTCATTTGTTTACTCCAGCTGTCAATGTGATCATGACAGTATAAAAACTCAGAGCACAGCTATGTGTGTGTATCTCATCAGTCTATAGCTGTCTGTCTAACTTGTGAGACCTAACTGTATGAGACCCAGAGAGTAAAAGCGAACTCACCAACAGGGTTTCCAAGTTTATTGCCGACTCTGGGTTCCTTATCAGGGACTCCAGCTTCTTCAACCGGGTTTCCAGTCTGCTCTCCGCTCCGAGCATGGTAACAGCGCTGTGTGTTCAGATCAAATGACATGAAACAGAAAAATTACAAAAAACACCTGTGGGCCTTTGTTTCGGTCGCGGGCGAGAGGCGCACTCCGCTACTGCTTGGCTCAGGCTCAGCTCCTCATGTCAGCTCTTCTGTAAACTGCCGCTTGAGTTGCCAGGTTAATTATTTATCCACTACCAAAGTAGGCCGCCTCACTCTTTTTTCATTAATATCGAACGACAAAGTGGAAACCAAGCGGGCTTTTGAGAGCCGAGTGAAGGCGATCCACTCTCAGGTGAGCCCCGTGTGCTCCCAGGTAGCTACAACAAAATCTGATCCGACCGCAAAGTGTCGGTGTCCAACCTGTAGCCAGGACAGACCCCCCCCAGTCAAGTTAGAAAGCATGACTTCCGGTTCGAACTATCAAACCAAAACTCTAATCGTTACCCCTCAAAATAAATGCTATGGCTTATAATGTTGACCAGTAGCCTACGGAAGATAGTAAGGCTAGTTAGAATGATAAATAATAGAAACGTTGAATGTGTTATAATTAAGAAATACCCATTTAAAATGTGTTTTGTAAATAAATAAGATGTTTTTAAAATATTTTTAAATATTGTACATTAACGTGTAGGCCAATATGCTACAGTTGGGCTTCATATACTGTACATACACGGATTCTTAAGTAAACAAAATAATAAGATAATTTAAAAGGAAAAGTTAATTGATTTTTTTTTACGTGTTTTGTAAATAAATAAGATGTTTTTAATATATATATTTTTTTAATTTCCATATAGGCCAATCTACTACAGTTGGGCTTCAAATACTGTCCATACAAGTATTTTTATGTAAATAAAAAAATAAATAGGATAACCAAAAAAAAGTTACTAGATTTTTGGGAACTTAAGTTGAGAGAAAGTGCTCCAGCTCAAATCAAAAATAACTTTAAAGAAGAAATGTTAAAGGTCAAACAGAATTATTTAATTCATAAAACATGATGCTACCTATTATAGAATCTCACTGCTAAGCTTGAATGATGTTTTTATTTTGAAGGCAGTTCCTTGCATCCGCTTTTGTGCTAACGTAATGGCGACTTGACAAACATGAATCCCTTTTCTGTTCCCTCTTTTCCTGTGTCTTTACCTATCTACTCTAATTTACCCCTGGAAAGTTGTCCCACGCCAGGAAGCCATGTGGCCCCCAAACCGCCCCCCCCCCAATCGCTGCTCCCAGCGATCCCCCACCAAGCCGAAATTCCTGCTCTCTTATCTCATTCATCTCTTTTACCGTCACAGCTCAGGGCCTGGACAAACTTTCAGTATTTTAGGAATGCTGATGCGCTGCCTTGCAAACACGCTGGTGCTAAAAATAGAAACGTACAGAGACTGCAGTGTGTTAGCACAAATTCTGGATTATTGTTTTACGAGTGTAAACTTACATGTAGTCAGCTATTACAGGCCAAAATTCAGATTCTACAGCACAACACAATAACCAGTTCTTGGGTAAGAATTATATTTAAAAAAGCAATGTAAGGATACAAGTATAAAAGACATAAGAACTATTCAAATAGACCACAATTGTATGCTCTTAGAATAACTTTTATTTATTTTACTTTACAAAGAGGACTCCACCAAAGCTCTCGGTTACTGAATCTATTTTCAAATACAGACAACCTGTGAATAATCTACTCAGACATCGGGCTAAATGTTTGACAGGGGAGGTCAAAAAGTACCAATGAATGTCAGGCAACAACAGCAACATCATTTCTGACACAACATTATTTTTTTTGTCCAACCATTTAATTACCACAAATACTGCATCAGGTCAGAAATGGCAATGACTAAAATGTGCAATAAAACCAACAATGGCAGTCTTTAACGATGAATTTTTTGGCTTCTGGCATGAGAGTAGAGAACCATGTGTGGACACCACAGCTATTTAGAGTGACGTCATCACTGACAAAGTCCCCTGACCAGCCGAGGATGACACTAACATGATGGCATGACCTGTGGTGAAGATGTAGGCTGGAATGAGTGGGGGGAAATGTGTCGCTGCTTTCGTTACACACACAAACACCTACACACACACACACACACACACACACACACAC
>NC_045750.1:9448803-9462323 GCF_008692095.1 Etheostoma spectabile
ACACACACACACACACACACACACACACACACACAATGTGATAGGCATTTAGTGTTGGAATGACGGCAGGGGTGGGTCACACTTGGAGTTATTCTAGGAGTAAGCCATGATGACTGGATCTCAGGGACTGTTGAACTCTTCATAAAGAAGCCTTTGAAGGGCACCCTGGGTCTTCTTGACACTGCTGTAATGGTAGGCAACATTAGGATGGAAAGAGAAAATAATGGCAGCAAGATGTGGAGAGAAGTCTACTTGGCATTGGATATCAGTCCACTGGCACTGAGTGCCGTGTTATATTCTGTGTACTTATGGGTTTCAGCAGGCTGCCCATGGACCTCCTGGGGCTTTCTTGTTAACTAAGGGCAGGTGCAAAGTTACAAAGGCAAACACTGCTCTCTAGTGGGGAAACAGTATATAAACACTTAAGAGCTTCGGCACACAAAATACAATCATCAAAGAAAGAAGCACTTTTTGTGAAATTCTACAGATGCATAATCCATAAATTAATATAACATCAAATAGTATCTGTGTAGTGTTCAACAAGAAAAACTGAAATTTTACAATGGGACAAGTGTTGACAAAGCCTCAAAGTGATCTATCGGGATCAAATTTCATCAGGTATCACCAATAGCGGAAACTGTAATACTGATTGCTGCATACTACAGCATTGGACGGTTGAGTATAACACCACATTTGGTAATATTACCAGCCTGATTTTTTAGAATCGTCTGACCAGTTAGATACATAAAAAAAATATCTGAATCAGGATCAGTTAAACTGTCAAACTGTCAAACATGCAGGGCCATTGGTTCTACAAGTGATTCAAATCAAAGCTTTGGCAGATCAGGTGAAAGGAGAGGGACCAGCATCATCAGGAGGACTTACTGTAAGTATTCACAAACCATCTCAGCTACTGTAGAGCAGTAGATGTCCACTCACATGTTCAAGTTTTACTTAGTTTTAAAAGAAGCAGAGGGAGCATCTTTTTTCATCATGGTGTTTTTCTGCTCAGTCGTGCACAGCCAGGCTCCTTCCACACAAGGTATAAACTGCCCAATGATAAAGTCTTAATCTGAGGAATCAAGCCTCAGAACTACTGTGTTACTGTGTGCCATATTTAGATTGGGCGGTGAGCTGGAGGGGAGAAGGATATACTATATTCCTGGCTGCCGGTCAAAAAAATTTAAAAAAAAGCTCCTGAAGTCTGAGCCACCGTCGGCCAGGTAACCCAAAACCTGGAGTGGGGAGTTAGCGTGGGATATGGGGAGAGGAACAATGTGGCTCTTTGTGCAAGCCGGGCAGGGAAAACAAACCGTTTCCCCTGGAAAGAGATCATGTTCAGGCTCCATCTGAGAAGACCACACAAGGCTGATCAGAGCCCTGTCTGCTGTGTGGAGCAAGGAGAGGAGGAGGAGGAGGAGGAGTGCATCTGGGCAGCCACACCAACACATACACACAGACACACTTTAGGGCTTTGTCAGACAGGGAGAAGATCTGAGATGCTCCATATCAAGCGCTCACTGAACACAACATAACACACTATCCAGCAATACTCTTTGGTCCAAGACAAAATGTGTGACAGTGTTGTGTTCTTCCCACACATTGACTGGTGATAGTATGGCCATCTGGACTCCTTCCTGGTTTGGCACCCTGCTGGTCTACAGGCAGAGTAACACTCTGGTGGGCTAACAGGCTGGAGGGTGTTAGCACTGGCATTGTCCACAAGAGGGCGTGGCACTGAATCTGGCACCGCCATTCAGTGTTAAACAGGGAGTCTGTTCATTAGGTGGAGAGAGGGAGAGCAAAAAAACAAACAGAAAAGACAGTGAGAAATTGTGGTGAGATGTTATAGATTCTAGGCTAATTCTAATTTCTATTTCAAGGATATCTTTTACAACCCCTCTTGCTCTGGGCACTCATCCTTAATCCACCTATTCCACATGAACGCTGAGAATGAGGCTTTTAGTCGTGTCAACACTCAGATAACTGTCGCACAGGGCACAATCAAACCTCTTGCCTCTTTCTCTCTCACCCACTAAAACAGACTTTCATTCAAACACACACATATGGAACGTAAACAGACACACACACACACACACACACACACACTCTCATGTAAAGGGCCAAACCAGGGTTCTGTACTCCCTCTGTCCCATTGCGTTTCAGTTTCAAACGCTCAGCAAATACCCATATGGTGGGATCGCATTACATGGGGCTATAAAATATCCCAAATAAAGGCAAGGAAAACTGAGACGAAAAAACAGGCCTCAGTTTCCTGAGGTAAAATCCTTCACTTGGCTGCTGATTCTGTCAGAGTGCGAGATTTTTAGAAGACTTTTAGCAGTAGAAACAATGTAACAGGACAGCACGGAGGTGGAGGGCTAAAGTCATTCGCATACAGCAGCCAGCTCCATTTACACACAACGCTGAGCCATAAATCCATCTGCACAACACAAGCAGCATGCTGTGATTTCATATGTATTGGTTTCTATGGGGACCATGAAACCACAACAAATCACAAATAGAGTAAAGGTGGGAACTTATTTAGTGAAAGGGAATCTTGTAACTTAGACACAAAATATCTGGGGTATAAGATAAAGGTTTATGTTGTGCATTCTCTATTAACAGTCATCATTTCTTAACAGAACTATGACGCTGACCCACGGCCTTTGCAGAGGAAAATGGAGAGAAAAGCAGGGCCAGTTGAAATTTAAACCACCTATGTAATATCAGCAGATTCATCTCAGGACATACAGAAAAATGGCAACATGATCTCGTTATGGCGAGATACCAGCGGGTGAGAACAACGGGTGGTGTTACAGCAATTTGGATTACCAATCAGGCAAGTGAAATCAAGAGGCCCTTTGATTGGTCCAAAGTAAGGAGGATTTTCTGCAGCACTCTAACAACATCTGGTTGGAAGGGGACAGCGGTGGTGAGTGAAGAGAAGGAAAAGGAATGAAAGGGGAGAGTAGAGGAGAGTGCTAAACATGGTGCTACATGGGAGAGAGACAAGCCGAAGCCAGAACAGGGTGTCATTATGACATGTGTAATCGAAACGCTCTGGTTCTGCCCCTGTGTCTTCTAGTGAAGCCCCAGAGCTCTATCACAGCTGAGGGCTGGCTCTCATATTCACAGCGCCTTATAGTCTGCATGACAATCACCTCTGTCTCTACAGTGACCTCAGAAACATGTCTGCACTGCCTCACCATTCATACTGCAAGAAGCAAGAGTTTAACTTTGGGGTCACATTTAATCAACCTCACTTGATCTGTCTCTCCATCTGGGTGTCAGGTTGGACAGACCATCTCATAACCTCACCGTCAAGGTTTGATTTAGCATCAGCCATCTGTGCTTCACTTCTACCTTTTCATACAGTACATTGCAATCTGCTCTGGATAAAAGCATCAGCTAATAGGTAAAAATGTAGAAATCCCTCCCTTCCTCTTAAACAGACACACACTCACATATCTTGGCAGAACTGAGCCTACAAAACAGGCTGCCATGCAAACAAAGCATTGTGACTGTCAGATTGTGGTGAAGTGATCACCTTTCAAAGTGACTCTCACTGCCTGTGCCCTCCACCTCCTTCCTCTGTTGTAACCTTAGAGCCCTGAGGAGTGCCAGGTTACTGGGATTCTCTCTCTTTGGCGCCATGCTGTTTAGTGACCATGCGCATACTGAGAGACCTCTGATTAAGCTTGCCCCGTGTGTGTATGTGTGTTTGTGTGTGTGTGTGTGTCTGTGTGTGTGTGAGAGAGAATGTGTGTTTGTGAACTTGTTCCAATCCAGTGTAAAATGGCATTTAAACATAATTACTGGTTTTTAATTTAACCAACACAGAATACCATGTGAGTGGGGTTTGCCACACAGAACAATGCAATAGGATTTAGAAAGCTTATGCAAATACAGTTATTTTGGTATACTCTTAAATGTACCTGATAAATTCTGAAATGCAGTAAATCCCACCCATGGGCTGCTTGGGGTATATCTTCTGTGAATGTATGAGTAAGATAACGTAGTCTCTCCCTTATTTCAATGTACAACTCAATAATATCAGATATAACTGCTAGTGAAAGCAATGCTGTCTATACTTTGCCTTGTAATAGAATCTCTCACCTCCATCCTCTACTTATTCTGATCACGGATTCGTAGGCATCGCCTCTTTAGAGCTGGCTCCATGTCTCCAGCACTGGGCATATTAGCAGGGCTCCGCAAGCTACCCTTGTCCCTGAGTTTGGGCAAGAGCAGCGGGGTGGTGGTCCCCCCGGTTTTTGGCGCTGTGGGAAGGGCATAGGCATGGTCCTCATCAGGAACATGGGGGTCCTCTCCGACCTCCCCGACTACTGCTAAGGGCTCTTCTGACTGACCGACTGGGCCCTCAACGCGCACTGTGCCAACAACAGAGCACTTGTTCTCTTTGATGGCTTCGAGCTCACTGAGCACAGGATCAGAAGGTGGTGCTGGTACTCTTTGGGGTAGGGAGGAGTCAGGACTGGCAGGTATGGATGAGGAGGACATCCCATTTGGACTGTGGTCCTGAGATTTCAGGACGGGGGATGTGGCATCATATGGATGGCTGCTCTCTGTGGGTCTGGGTGGGGTGTGTGAAGGTGGAGTGTGGGAGTCCTGGCGTTGGTAGACAGTGTCATGTAAAGGAGACTGTAGTAGAGGAGGAGTGGGTCTGATGATGTTGTGGAGCCCTGATCTGGTACCCTGCCCAGTTCCTGACTCTCCCAGCCCTGATAGGTCCATCACTCCATTGGCACTGGGCTTAACTTGGGTCCTTTGGAGAACCCTTTGGATGACTTGTCGCTCTGACTGTTGCTGCTTATAGTCTGTCAGCCCCTCTGATCCTGAGGCTGAGCAGGGGGATTCACTGTACTGTGCTCTGGGGGAGGATGCTCTACTGTGTGGTGTGGATGTTGGGGATGGGAATGGCTTCTCTGATTTAACCCAATCTGTGTTGGGGTCACTTGGTGAGGGGAGACCTTGAGTCAAGGTTCCACCCAATTCGGTGGCTACCAATCTGCTGTCCCCTTCAGGGATCCCTTGAGATGGCGGCCCAGTAGCCCTGGATCTGCCCCTGTCTACCCCCTCTGGCACAGGCTGGATAACACCACTGTGAGTTGGAGTTTCTACGGTTGCCTTAGAAGGGACTGGAATGAGGATAGGAATGGGTATGGGGACAGGTAAGGGAACAATAATGGGATAAGGCACCAGGATAGTAGGATGGGGCAGAAGAGGGCTAAAGGAAGGAATTCCATAGTTCATCATGGGAGGCATTGGGACAGGACCTCTTGGGATCATGTTCAGAGGAGGGGAGTGCAAGCCAGGGAAGTAGGCTCCTGGAAAGGGATGCATCAGTCCAGGGGGATTCATGGAAGAGTTTGGGTGCTGCAGGTGAGGAGAGTGAGGGGGTCTGTGGATGGGGCTTGAAGGGGGGCCTGGGTGTCTGGGGGGGTTGGTTAGAGGGCTTTTCAGGCCCTGAGCGTGAAGAGGAGGCCTGATGAAGGTCATTGGGATGTGAGGTACCGGCTGATGTTCCAGAGTGGGACGAGGATGAGGTGGAGGATGAAGGGGAGCAGGGTGGGGTGACATAGCTGGGGGAGGAGGTTGGATGGGTCTCTCCAGGTTCCTCATCCCAGATACAGGGATCTTGGAACTAGAAGAGGATGCCTCTGAGGGGGACATGGAGGTGGATTCTGCTGATCCATGGATTGGTGTAGGTCCTCTAGGGGATAGGTTTCTGTGACGAGCTTCTCCTGCACTGCTGCTGCTGCTCCAAGACTCAGGAGTGAGTAGCTTTTGCCCGGCCACAATGGTCTCCGTCCTCCCCTCCTGACTGGTTCTGCTTGGGCTGGAGCTGGTGAGAGCTGCACGGGCTTCACGGTAGAAAACATCCATCTTGTACTGATTCAGACACTTGGTGCTGCAGAACTGGAGGCGTTCCTCGCCAGATCCAAAGTCCAGGTATTCTTTAGTGTGACGGACATGCTTGCACCAATCACATACCTGTGGCACAGGGGAGAGAGACTGTGGAGGGTCATTGAAGTGCCAGATCCTAGCCAAAGGCATTGTAAAAATATAGAGTAAGAACTATGCAAGCTACATGTGTGTAAAACTGTTCATAAGTTGTAAATTCTTCTAATTTTATAACATATGGAAAACAAAAGATACATTGATATTGTACTCTTACTCTGACATTGCTGTTTATCTTTAACACCAGTCTAGGCGAGTCCTCTGTATGGGGGTGCTGAGGGGATCTCTCACCGTGGAGGTCTTCATCTCTGGCCTGACAGGGTAAAACAAAAGTGTGACACACATGATATGGACCACTGTAACGCAGTTTGTCAGAGTTCAACCTACTTTTGATGGATCATTTCTCAAATCCATGATGATGTAACTGCAGCTGTTAAAAATCACAATGCAGCACTGGAATAATTCCGTGGTCATTAAACCAAATTTGAGCTTCTACACAACAAGTGCAGAAAATAGCTTCGAATAAATCGCAATGTCATCAAGGTTAGAAAAAGTTTGAACTTCATGCATGGCATTCGACCAAACCCTAAAGGTCAGTCCAACAAAGGGAAATCACTGTGTTGTGAAACAGATACGATTCGACAACCGAGTAGGGAGATAAGGCAGGTGATGTATTGTCATATTATTAATGGCCTTGCCAGTTTTAATATAGGAAATTCCTCTTGATTCATGAAAGCTGATCTGCTGCTGGTCTGAGTGCTCCCCCATCTCTGTAACCCATTGAGTCGTGTTGAGTTACGAAACATGAGGCAGCTGAAGGTAAGGTATGCACTGAAAGTGGATACTTCACCCCAGGCCTCCTGGCCTTCCTCTCAGACAAGCAGTGACAAGCCAACGGCAATGCTTTCCTCCCAGCCTCCGAAAAACTAGAAGGCTTGTTGCGCACAGTTTGTTCAGCCCTCCTTTTTGTCTCTGTTGTCGAGTGAATAAACCTGCCACAGTATAAACAACAGTGAGGGTGAAAGGCGATATAGCTGCTTGTCACACCGCACCTCTAAAAAGGGTATATCCATATCATAATGGAAGGTGAAAAATCACGGCAATGTGCATCAGAGTGGTTCTTCATACTTGTAGCTTTCCTGTCCTCCAGAGTAAAGCCACTTAATGGCCGGCCCCTTCTCCATTAACGTGAAACTGATACTAAGTGTCCTCTACAAACTTTGACCCCCCTGCCACCATTCCTATACTGGGTCCTCCATAATGACTAGAAAATGTGTTCTCAGAGATCCTCCCTTTTAAAACTCCTGTAAACGAATCAGTTATGATCTCACAATGTCAGGAGTATCTGTGTCCGAAGGTCTGTTTACCTGCCACTTGATGCTCGGGTCTACTGTGTATGAAGAGTGACCCAGCTGGTGCAAACTCTGCCAATATGAAGTACTTGTATGTGTGAGTGAATATGCATTTGTGTGTGAGAATCTACTGAACTGAAAAAAGGTACAAGCCACACCTAAATGTTTATGACTGCCGACAGTGATGCTGATATTCACTGTACAAATGTTTTAGTTTACCACAAACCTTATTGCGTTTGAAGTAGGCCCTTCTGCAGGCAGCAAAGCACTTCTCACTGCAGAAGCTCTTGAGTTCTGAACCCATGCATAGAGAGTAGCGTTTTACCCCTTCCTTCTGGCACCAAACACACACTATCTGCACATTCTGTACGTCTTCCACTGCAGGGGAAAAGCAAAAAAAAGGTTTGAGGTCAATTAATGAGTGCAATATGTTAAAGTTTTACGACCCAGTTTCAAAGTGGTGTGTGTGGCTGTTCAGAAGGGTGAGCTTATAGAGGATTGTGACAGCCATATTTCAAGTCTTTACCTCTCAATATCTTTGAACAGCTAAAGCTAAGTACTGCGTAACTATTTAATCTCATCAGAACTCAAGAGACATGAGTCAGTTGTGTTCTTTTTGACCAGGAACTGAACCTTCAGCTAATTATCTGATCAAGTATATGTTCGAATAATGTCAGTATGGTTAGATAATAGTAAGATCTTGGCATTCAGGGCCTCCAAAACCTGAGGTGGAAATGCTTAATTTATCAATTCATTTAAGAAGTCTAAGGTGCAATATTCTTTTATGGGGGTGGTGGAGAGATCATTCTGCACCCTGGGTTTTTCTTATTATCTGCGCCACTGCTGTGTGCGATCCATAGGTTGATTTTGACTCTGTACTTGGGCACGTAGTAATTAAAAAAGGAGGTTTAAGAGTTGACTGTCATTTTATTTCTAAAGGGGGTTTAATCAACAGTGAGTGTACAATGTACAGTGATTATTTGTGCATGTGTGAATCTGGAGAGTGATAAAATCACATAATGTGTTGTCCGGTAGTTGACTACCTGCTGATGGCTTTATCAGGGGCACAATGACAGGTGCACTTGTGTGCTCCTTGGGGGTGGTCAGGGTTGAACTTGTTGAGGAAGAAGATGATGAAGAGGAGGGAACACTGGACACTCTCTCTCCACTCTTCATGGCGAGGACTGAGTGACTGACTTTGGTGTCCAGGCTCTTGGATTTTGGCAATGAGTTCTCTGAAAGACATGAACATATTATAATACTAGGGATTTTTCATGTAATACAATAGACTAAATCCACGGTATGGCTTGCATGATACTGTAATAACTTTTGCGCCCATAACAATGCCCTCCACTGATTTTTAGTTCAGTCGTGTTGAGAAACAATAGGTGTGTTTGAACGAAGGAAACCTGAGAAGTTGCAACTACAGGAGAGTATGTCTAGTAAATTTGAACAGTGACTCAATGTCTACACTGAAACCTGCGCAACCTGTTGGTGTAAATTCAAGAAGACTCTATTCTAAGAGTGCACTGTCAACATCTGCCCTCACCTTTTAGCACAGACACATGCTGACGCCTCTCTCTGTAGTTTCTGATCTCGTTGGCCTCTGAGTCTCTGAGGTCTACCTTGTCGTAGCCGTACCATCCCAGAAGCTCGTTCATTGTGCTTTCTGCAAACGTCTGCATGAGAGAAAAAAAATCACTGATTAACATTCAATGTAAAGGGATAGTGTAACAGAGCCGTATCCTGCCTGCAAATGGGAAATTGTAACCATACATCTTAGGGTTGTTAGTGGAAGTTTTTTATCCTATGTTAAACATAATCAGACCTGCCTACTCTGAATCAATGCAAGGGATTCTTTCTCAGCCCCAGCCCAGTTGGGGAAATGAATATGGGCACAGTGGAGTACAGTATGACACTTTTTCCATGATGTATTCAAGTTGTTTACTCTTGCTAAATCTGAGACGGAAAGGTTTAAAACCTAACACCAGTGTGAAATCTATGAATCATCCGTTGTTTATCTCTTTTAATTGGAAAAAAGAGGGAGAAAAGAAAACTGTTCCCCACAGATGGGATGTGTGGTCCCTTTTTTTATTATGACCAGATGAAAAAAAAACAAAGGTCTCTCTCTTTATCCACCCACCTCTCTCTGTGGCTTTGCGAGAACCGGATTGGAGGAGAAACCTGATCCGGAACGGGCAGAAATCAGAGCGGGACACCCTACACCACAGCGAGGTCCCACGCTTCTCGGAAATGCCCCACTCCTCTCTCCAGTGTCCACCTCTCACTCTCTCTATCTCTCACTCTCTCTCTCTCTCTCTCTCTCCAGCTTTCCCTGTCCCTCCCCTTACCTCTCTTTTTCTCCTCTGCCTCCCACCTCACCTACCATCTTCACCATCCTCTCCTCCACCCCTCCACCCCTCCACCCCAGCACCTTCCAGCCCTGACACCCGACACAGCGCTGCCTCTCAGGTTTCACCCTTTTCCAGCACAGCCAGTCTGCTGTGGTGGTGTTGTAGTGCTGTAGTACTGACTGCACATTCTTTCCCCTGCTTTCCTCACTCCGACCTCTGCTCTGCTCTAGGGCCTCAGAGAAATGGATCTCTCCCTTGCTTGCTCACTTTCTGATGTGTGTGTGTGTCTGGGAGAGTGTGTGGGTGAGTGCAAGCAGTGGTATCATATCCAGCTAAATATGCCTAACGATGATTAAAGTTAAGTATCCGGTGTCTGGTGCTGCGCTCGGGTCTGACGTGGAGGGAGTAGGTTCGAATGTGGTGTTGAAACAGATGTATTACAGAGACAACACTAGACTGAACCTCAGCTGAGCTAGAAATCAGTTTGCCTGCCTTCCTGTCTGTATTTTTTTTCTCATCCTTTCCTGCATTTTGACATTTGACTTATTTTAAAAGGTGCACATCTCTATGACTTCACAATTTAAGTCTATGTGATGTTTGTCTCCTGTGTGCATACAGCTCAGTGTTATTTACTCTCTCTGTTTTCTTGTTAACGAAAGACGGGCAACGTTTTTTTTCACCCACCCCTCCACTTCCCACAATGTTGTTTTTGTTTCTTTTTGGCAGTTCAGACAAACATCTGCTTTGTGAGAGTGACAAGCCATATCCCAAACCACAGAGAGAGTTGCAGCCAAAGGCAACAAACCGGGGCCGACCCTGAGATTCAGCCCCAGCAGGCTCACATCAAGCGGGGATAGCATTTCACATGTTTTGATTAAAATTAGTTAAGTTGTAACACTACACCTCCCCTGGATATCAAACGCTACAATCCAAACCACTTACACAAAAAGAGCACATTTCCTCTCTCACGAAAGGCCAGAATCTCCTCCCCCCTAAAAAAAACTTGCTTGTCTTTTTAGATTTGGGAGCTCCTGCTTGAAGGAGCTTCAGATATTCCTTACCACCACAGGCAACACTCTCAAATAGCCAGTGTCCAAACCCAAACAAAGCAGACAATCCATGGATTATTAGATTCCATGCTGTAATAGGCTTATAATAGTGGGATATAATCATGTCTGTTACTGTGATTTAACTGTGACTGTCCTTTAAAGCAAGCAGCAGAGGGGGGATTAGTAAGGGCATGCTCTAATGAGCATTATCTCTGAATAGAAACTTTATATTGGTGTGATATTTACATCCTTTAAATTTGTGTGATTATGCTTAAGTGTTTTTTCCAGTGTACGGCTGAAGTAGGCTATTTAAAGGATATAAATGCCCTCTCTCTTTTGGAAGGCATGAGGGCAAGTCTCTGTGGTACAGCAAGTGTGCGCACCGCAAAAGCGGTGAAGAAGTGACGCACATCTGGATCTCCGCTGGATATTATGGTGTGCGCGTCTGGCCACAGCTGGCCTGACATGGCGTCCCTAGGCAATGGCCAACGTACTCTCTTATGCAGTGCGAAACATCTCTAATTAAAACGTCCTGAATCTGTGTGTGTGTGTGTGTGTGTGTGACATTTTGAGTTTATGTTTAGCATTTGTTTATTATGATTAATGTATTTTCTTCACAGGAGTGCAGATTTTGAATATCCCAGTTATTTCTTTCTAAATATGCAACTAAAGTGTCTTCACAGAGTACTATTGCTTGGATAAAAGTCACAATGAGCGCATTCACTGAAAACAAACACAGTACGTCTGATTATTTTCAGCACTGATCTGTGCGCAGTTCTCTCTGCCCTGAATAGGAAGGCGTTGCGCGCGTACAAAAGTTAGCACTCGGTCAATAACACGTCTAATTTCATAAAAACGAATCTACTTGTGGCACACAAACTTACTCTCACCTTCATCTCCTGGTTGATCTCCCTTTTCACAGGGTGCGCAGGTTTCCTGCTGCGTTTATTTTCCGGTGGTCTCCCTTTCTCCATCTCTGGCATAGTCCTGGTCCGGCAGGATCCGTTCCGGATCAGTGTTGGGGTCAGCAGGAGGTTTTTTAGCGGAGTAGCTTAGAGTGAGTGCTGTCATTCCCGGTGACAGCGACTGTCATTCCCGTACGCCTGAGTCCCTCATCTGGGGCTTCACACCATTCGAGTCCACTGAACATGCGTGCGCTCCGGGCTGGAGGCTCCGCCGCTGAACAAAACTCTCTCTTCTCAAACCCTGTCAAGTATCTGCAGGTAAAAAAAAATAGGTATTCCGGTTTGGACTTTCGTGGTAAATGCTTTATAAAAGGAACGTTTTTAAACTGCAAATGTACACGATTGATAATCAACGTCTTCATTATGGAACTTTATAATTTGTATGGATTGAAACTAAATGAAAATGCTTCAAGTATTTATGGCCAACATGCATCAAAACTTCAGTAGCCTAACAACAGCTTTTTGATATGGGCCATTTTTTAATGTTACAATCCCAATTAAAGTCCAATTGAATATTATCAGCATTGCACGTTGCCACAAAACTGATGAAAACTAAACTGATTTTACTGATTTTTATATTATTTGAATGTTGCTGCACTTGTGATGTTCAAACACACACTACAAATAGATGCTGCACCATTTCTTTTAGTACTATAGGCTATTAGACTGTTGGCTATGTAAGTTCATATTGTAAGCATCACATCTTCACATTTTGCACATCTTTTAAATCAAAGGAGATATGCTTCGCTCCATTACTAGGGCATAGACAAAAGTTTGATGCTCTGTGACGTCTTTTGACGCAATCATTTTTACGCTTTTATTATGAAAACAGTCGCCTTGCTTCCGGTCTGATTCGTGCACTTTCTGTGTACCTTGACGCTGCCCTCTCCGGATTGGGAAGGGAGGGCCCTGTGATTTGATGTAACCCAACACCTGGCGCCCACCCCTCCCAAATCTCAACAGATACATTTCATAAGGAATGCAAAGACTGTGTTTTATCTGAGGGGACACAGTACAAACACGGTCTGTATACTCTTGTCTTAAAATAAAGAGATGAAAAGAACGCTGTAAATTAAATGATAGCATGACTGTGGCATTCTCAAATGACATCTGTTTGATCAGTGTCTGTGTGTGACATGGTGCGCACTACATAGAAACACTTGAAATGTCCACATTAGTATTAGGAAAAGTAGACCTTCCACATACCTGAGGGCAGGATTTACATTGAGGGAGGTGTGTGTCCTGTGTCTGTGCGCATTACATTTGCCCCATGGTTAATTATTCGTGATGGTAAAGGCCAGATTATATGACAATATGATGTTAAGGCTTTATGGAAAGATGGAGATGATAGAGTTGCATTCAGCAACATAATCTCTAAACTCTATTTAACATGAAGTTCATAGGCCTATTCCTACTTTTTTTTGATGAACTCAGGTCTTGTCATTACCAAATATTTAGGCAAACTGGGCTTTCACTTGGTCACTAACCCCATGCAGAGAGACAGACAGGCGGGTCGTGAGTGCTGCTCCCGAGCCTCTCCTCCCTGTTTCCAGCCGCCCTGGGTCTGCTCTGGTTGGTTGGAGGAATCCAGGGACCACGGCTCATGTAAACAGAAACCCGATCCAGTGCACAGGGCTAGTGTTTCGCCCCCTCGTACACCCGCTGATGATACCCGATCCGGCCCGGCTTTGGGAACAGGGCTTATCTGATGCCTCACAAAAGGCCCCTCTCTCCGGCTCTCCATAACAGCGCACATCTGGTGCCTCTGCAGGGAGCGCTGTCCCATTAGGTTCCTTTTTTGGGGGGGGGGGGGGGGGG
>NC_045750.1:9462333-9465069 GCF_008692095.1 Etheostoma spectabile
AAGGCTGGGATAAGACCTTCTCACCATTACCCTTAGAAATCCACTTAAACAAATGATACAGGACTAGAGACAGCATTTATAGGTCTAAAGTTTCAATCCCCAACATCTGGACCGAATCATGAAAATTGGCCACTTTAAAGACTATCATTGTTTGCAATATTGCCCATGGATACATAAAAAAATACCCTGTCAATTTAGAAGATGACTGAACATGTAGTCTTCACAGAGGGATACAGTATGATTCACTGTGGTTTACAGTAATGTGGTTGACCGTTAGAGGGCAATGTCTACCAATTGGTTTTGCCAATGAACATTGCCTGGTGTTTTCCCAGCATCACATTACATGCAAATACAGTCATGATGAGGACATCCGTGTTTCTGGCTCAGTGACCATATAAGTTGATCAGTAGCAAATAAAACGTTTTAACTGCACCTTTTCATTAAGAACGTATATGTTCATCAACAGTAGGCTACTCTAACATATAGCGTATAGGCTAAAATACAGAAACTAAATAATCAAAACACAATTGAACTATGTTTGATCATATATGCCTACTAAACTGTGGTTTCAACCCCCTCCCTAATTTTGCTTTAATGTAGTTTACTGTGTATCAGCCCTATGTATTCTATGTGTTCTGTCATGGATAATCCTGTATGGAAAAAAACACGTAGCTAAATGAAAAAGGGTAATGTTAAACACACAGCAACAACAACAACAACAAATCAACAACAACACACAAACTACTTCTTACGTAGATGACGTTACAAGTTGTTGCTAAATAATATATTTACATCCATTAACTTTAACCCACTGACAAAACTTCCATCAATAGCTTGATATGAATTGTTTTGGCCTTTTGGGTGAAGAGTTAACCTAAATACTGTAAGTACAGTAGCCTACTGTCAACATATCAGACCTAGAACTTAAAGGTGCTCTAAGCGATGTTGGGTGACGGCACTTTCTGTTTGAAGTATTTTCAAACAAAACAAGACTAGCTTGCCTCCCCCCTCCCTTCTGTGCTTCTGCGCGCTAACCCCCCACCCCCAAATCCTTCTTGTCGGTTATTGGTTGCTGGAAATGCTGGAACACTGTTTGTTACTTTTGGTCGTGCAGGTTGGCACAGTTTGTTTGTTTGTAGACCCTGGGCTGTCTACAGAAACCACTTTTTTTTTTTTAATATTATATTATTTTTTTACAGTGTGTTCAGGGGGCAGGCTAGCAAATAGTGAGGAGACGTTTGCTGTATGTGACAAAAAAATGTTGAAAACATGTGACAAAAATAAAAAAACATGTGACTTCGCTCAGAGCACCTTTAATGAATCCAACAGTAATCTTAACATCAGCTATATTTTACAAAAATACCACAACATGGCTAACGTTAACATGACCTAAAATCAATAAACTTACCATGCCAGTAACACATTTACATTATGACATGACATTATCATGGGTAAGTCAGTCAGGTAGGTATAAATGGGATATTTCCATTCCAAACTCATTCTAAAACTGTATAAATACTACTAGCCTACCTACCCTGAAACACACATACCGGTATTTCTTCATGTAGGCCTATGCAGACAACTAAACTTTTGATATGCTGCTATGCTAGCTTGTGATGCCCATGGATGTATTAAGAGAACACCACAGTCACTTCCTGTTTACATATTTGATTGCTCTTGATTGGACCATATTTATATGGTCCAATCAAGACATTTATACACAGGCCTACGTTTATAAATGTCTAAGTATCCCATTTACACGTTGGTCTTTAGCTAAGACATTTCTCTATTTTAGTAGTGCAACCCAATTGAGAAAATCACTAGTTTAAAATTAGCTAGTAGCTAATAAAAACGTAGGAAGGACAACGTTCAAACTTCTAGTCATGGCTTCATGAATACCTGGTGCAATAGGCTACAGTGCTGAACACTACCGTTAGGTGTCGCTGTTGCCACATTTATACCCTGACACAAGAGCTTGTTCAACAGGTTGTTCTAACTTTTCTGTTTGCTATTTCTCCATCTTTCATTTGATTTATGTGCCTTTCTTGCTTTTACAAGTCGAAGTGAAGCAGCAGATTCAGAGTTTTATGTGTTAAAATATACTGACATCTCAATAATAATGAAACCGATGGTAGCCTGACCCAAACACGAATCATATTACCATGGCAACATAACGGTGGAAGCAGTAGCCTACTCAGTTCGACTTCCTTTGTCATTAGGTGAAAGTGGATTATTCTCAACAAGGAGTTATGCCGTTGAGCAAGGCATTTAAACATTTGGTAAGAAAGTGAAAAATGTGGGATTTGAGCATATGCTATGCGTGCCCAGCTGACTTCCCAAATGTTTTAACAGCCTTCCACTGAATACAATTAGCCTAAAATGCGTCATCGTTCCGTAAAGTAAAGTTCCTGTCTTCAAACTAATTTCCTTTATCATATTAGGCTACATTTCTGTATGATTCCAGGCTGCACCATGTCCGGGACTCTGTCAGGATCCTGTGCTACGTCACAGACATAGCTGGTATAAAAAGCTCCGTCTGGTGCAGCGTCCACATTAAGAGAAGCAGCATCTGCGGGCAGCCTCCTCCACCTGGCCAAATTACTGCAAACAACCAAAAAAGACTAAAGAAAATGTCCAAAATGATGATCGTTCAACTTGGAGTGATTGTGTTCGCAATATGTTTATCAACACAGGTATGCTGACATATATATATATATATATATATATATATATATA
>NC_045750.1:9465079-9472031 GCF_008692095.1 Etheostoma spectabile
ATATATATATATATATATATATATATATATATTGTTTAGTCAATGTATTTTTTACTGTAAAATGGATTTTATTCATTAGGGGCTGTCTTTATTTATTACGGATTTAAATTAACAGTACGATTATGGGTTTCTTTAACTTTAATGGTGTTCGTCGGGTCTTACACGGTAGTAATCGGTTGGTGTGATGGTCTGGAGCAGGCTAGACGTGAAGCTATCTAGGGAAATTAACATGACCCTGAATTACAGTCAGTCCATTTCTAAATTGGTGTTTGTGTTTAATTAAACTGTATTCCTTTATTTAGTCATAACATTTTTTCCCCCACATATATATTTACCCCTTGATTAGCATAGCCTAGACTCAGGTGAATTAATGATTCAGGTGCAGTGTTATGTCTACCCGTGCAAAGATGGGGAGCGAATCTAAAGTTTCTTTTCGGTGCGCGCTAAAGGAAACCTGATAGGCACGCGCAAAAAACTGAGGTCTCTTGTTTGAAGTTTTTAGAAAGTAACCTATATATGATTATGAGTAACCTAGTCAGAAATAACTGTTGTAATAATTCAAAAACTTGGTCAACACATCAAAAGTAAAAGATCAACGTTTAGGTAATTTGCAGTCTAAAGAATCTGGTTTATCATCAGTGTATAGCCTCATGTGACGTCTAAGTTCAGCACTGGGAGGCTTTGTTTGACAAGTTTAAAACCTTCTCCATCCTTCTTCTTCTTCTTCTTCTTCTTCTTCTTCTTCCAACAGGTGGCCTCCCAGAACAGCACAAACCCCACAACGTGGAGGAACTCCACCTCCAACACCACCACCATGGCTACAGACACCCATAGCAGTTTGGCAAACACTACCCACCCTGGCGGAGCAGGCGTCTCACTGCACGCAGGCAAAGTCTCCTTCCTAATCCCCGTTGTCATGGCAGCCTCTCTCCTGCAGCGCTACTGTTGAAGCCCTGGACCCCACAGCCCCCTCTTCTCTGCCTCAACACTCCTCCTCACCCCTCATCATCCCACCCAGTCCAACCTTACTCTTCTGCTCTTCACCACACTGCATAGAGACCACAAGACTAACATGGATGGACTCCACAGCCTTCTTTGTCCTCCTTAAGTAATGATAAAATGTGTTTAATTCAAGACATTCCTTTCAATAAAGGGGGTTTAATCTTCAGGTGGAGATCATCACCAAGACCCCCTCCGCCCCTTGCATGGAATCGAAAGGAATGGCAGTTCACCCATCTTCCCTTTTGGCATGCGTTTCCATAGTCACATCATCACATTTTGGAGATGCTCAGGGCTGTGGTTCTCATGTCTCATGTCTTAATTGAAATGTGGACCACTTGAGTGTACAGAGGTTTTTTTTGTGGCACCTGGCAATCAATATCAGAATGGTTTTTGTCTGTTAAGTAAAGTTTGACACACACACAGTAGGGGATTTAAAAAAGCAAAAAAGCCAGATGACATTTAGCTGGGTTCTTTCCTAATTTGGCTCTTCAGTCTTTTTATTAGAAATGTCAAAGAGATGTATGTAGCAAATAAGTTGCCACAATACTTGTGTCAGTTTTGCCTTGTAATTTTTGAAGAGTTGTGGTCTTTTACAATGAGGGTTTAATTGACACCTTTCCCCCTTCATACATGGGTTGGACCCAAGACATGACTGTATGTGTAACCATATGGGAAGGCTTGATGTTAAATTTATATTTCCCCCTTATAGTTTATATTTTGTATAAATGGAAATGTTGTACTGTTTATTGGGTATAATGGAAGAAATTACAATGTACAATAAATTATGAAAAATTATGACAACTGTAATTGTGTCTTTGATTCCCATTTTGTTAAACTTGTGCTAAAACGTTTCCTTTCTGTAGAAGCAACACTTACATTTTGATATTTAATCTTTGATACATTTGCACTGTAAATGTGCATGGATTATTTGATTCAAAGGGTGTGGTGATTTTGAATTCATCACTACTGAGCTGCCAGGCAGTCTAGACGGGCAACTGCCGAGCTGAAAGCCAGAGATAGACTCAGCATTCCCCGATGCCCCCACTGATCTCCTCTGGATTAGTGCCAGAGCAGCACTGACTGGATAGAAAACAGTGTCAGCCTCTATGGTATTTAGTGATGTACAAAGTCTAAACAAGCATTCATACAACATAATATTATGATTCTTCATTTTGAGTCGTGAAGTGAAAGGTGTTCCAGAAAACCGGTGTTTTCAGTCAAGAGTTTGAATGGCATTATTTAACCTTTATCCCTTGAGTGGAAGAATAAATATTAGTTTAAAGAGGCCTTCAGGGAATGCAATGTCATATTCAATTGGGTGTTTAAACAAGTTTGGCTTTTCGCTGTGACTCAAGACTGTCTAATCCTGTCTGTCTTCAAACAGCTGCAGAGCATGAAAACTATCTTTAGAAACAAATACCAATATCATTAGGTTTAGTATAAACTTTAAATGAAATAACGTTGAAATATACAATACATACTGGAAGAAAAATTGGGAAAGCGTTTTATGTAGTATTTGCGAGTTTGAAAGTGTGATGTGTATTATAAAAAAAAGCCAGCTTTTTACATGTAAAGTAATGAGTTTTGTGCAGTACTGTTCATTCAACCGAGTTTGTAGCATTTTGGAACAAATTCCTTCCCATTTATACCTACACATTGCACACATTTTAAACATGACTATTTTTTTAACCACTGAAATGGCTAGCAGTCAAGTTAAAGTAGGTGAACTGATCAACAGAAGCAAAAGTACCAACAACACTAGTGTACGTGTGTTTGGGTGATCACTTTGATGGCAGAGTGAGCAGAGCATGCAGGAAATGCCTCAGCACCAGTAAAGCCAGACTCATGACTCATTAGACCAGCCTATTGTCTCGCAATCCTCTCTGCACTGTTAACCTCTCCCTACACAACGCCATTTCCCCACCATCTCCCCACCATATCCCCTCCCTTTTAACGGGCCTTTTCCGGATCAATCCATTTACTACTCTCCATCAGTCTGGTCTGCAGGGACTGTATAGACATAGGTTCTTAAAAATGACTAAGGGTTTTCTTTTCCTAAACCCTGTTGAAAAAAGTGTTGTGGCAAGTATCTCACTTTCATGAGAAAACAATATTGTGCAGTAGGTTTTAAAATACACACAAAGGGTGCTGGCTTTCTTTGCTAGAGTTGCAGAGTTTACAGACATTGACAAAAACACAAAATCTATTTACATAACTGGAAACACTCTACAATCACCAATTCAACATGAATAATTACAACATTATGCAGAGGCCGTGCTTCAGGTCATGAGGCCATTTACTCAAGGTATATGAAGCACAAAATCCAAAAGCAGCCATTCCTGCATCACGCCAACCTGATAAATCTGGAGCACCAGCCAGTCCTGGGAGAGGTCTAACATTTCAATTCCATTCAAAAAGAAACTCAAATCCAAATTTTCTTCTTTACTTGGAAACCCTTTCTTTATACTTCATGAATAAAAATGGTCAGCCAACTCACTCTGTGCTATAAAATGGATTGGACCAATGCAACAGGCATTTCTGGTAATACAGTTATTCTCTAATAACAGTCAACATGACATTTAGGGCCTTAAGTGTGTAGGTGGCTGCATGTGTACATCAGTACAGTCTCATGAAGAAGGAAAGGATTCTTTGTTCAGCACTCAGTGTACAGTGTACAGTGAAATTACTTTAATAACATTTAAATGAATTTGCAAATGTCTGCTCAGGGTTTCTGTTGCTGCAAGCTGACACTTAGAGAGGTAATATTTGAGTTCTTTCAATTTCTGGGAGATGGGCAATATATCATGCACACCTACACACTACATTACATGCCTGACTCTATCAGATAGTTCTTGATTGAAGTCTACTGCAGTTTTGGAAGCCATTACAAGTAGTGGTGTTGTTGTATTGCGTTTTAGCGTTCCATGGTCCATTGTTCCCTGTAAATACAGTCTGAGTCTGTTCTATAGAGATGGGTCTCTGACAGCCAAAATGAGAAGTAAAACTTATCCTATAAAACTTTGATCCACAAGATTCTCGGTTTCTCAGTTTCTACCACAGATTGCCAAAACCTCCACCTAAAGCACTTCCCATCAGTCGAAGATGTTGATAAAGTAAGCGCTCGTCTTTTTCTGTTTATCTAGTGCATCTATATCATTCTGATAGTACTGAATAAGCCAGAGTTGCGGCTTCCAGTAACATCAGAAGCAATACCTTCTGGTTGCCAGAGGGTTTTTTCCCTGGAAATGCCCATTAGACAAAGGCTGTTAGCAAAGAAAGCCACCGTGTAAGCTTTCATGATGTAGGTTTGGGTTAAGACGCTATTACGTAACATCAACTAGCAATAAAAAGTCCCCAAAAAAAAATGGAACAAATATATCAAACAGTAAATGGAATGGTTTTTATATTTTATATTTTGAATGTCACTCTATGTGATCAATAATGTAAGTTAATTAGCTTTTATTAAAAGAAAAAAGGAAAGGACTATCTTATACTATTTCTCTGTATATTTCCCTGTATGTTGGACTTCCTTTCTCTTCTACTACATCTTGACTGTCAGTCTACCTATACATCCACATATGTCCATAATCCTGAAGACAAACAATGACCTCTCTTCTAGTGTGATGCGTGACACCAAGCAGACCTTTAATCATTGATTGGCTTTATGAATTATTCAGACGGCCGCCAATGTTGCAGGGGACAACTTCACAAACACACGTAATACTCTACTCCCAACCCACGTGGACACTGCTCTCGTCAGGGCCTTTCATACATTTCTTTGTGTAAATGCAAGTGGTGCGATGAAATGGTTATTATTCATACACTGTTCTGTGAAATGGAAGGGAGATGTGTGCGTATTCACCGTCGCTCTGTGAGCACCAGTAAATGTTTTCACCTGTTTGTGTGGCAGTAACGTAACTGATACAAGATACAGTAGTCACGTTTCGGTCATTAAGGGCTCCCCTGACTTGTGTCAAGTTTCAGGTCTAAAGTAAGACAACTCACTAAGTGGTTGCTTAGGAACAATAAAGTAGCTTTTTAGATACAAAATTTGTATATTTCACCAACATGTGGCAACATTTTGCTATTTTACCCTGGGTGTCCGCTGTATGGGAGAGTTTATAGCTTCCACTCTATCCAGGAGATTGTCTTTGGGCTCATGAATAATCCAGTTTACACCTCTGACAAAAGTGTGAGGCTCGGTGTCACACCTGTCCAGCCCTGTCCTTGTTGCCTAGTGCCCAAAAATCCTCTCTCCATACATGGCATATGACTGAGGTAAGAATTGTTTACCTCATCTCAAATTGTAAAATCAGCTAATAAAACTAACAGCAGCTGCTCATACGCTGTTCTCACAGTGTGATCAGTACAGCTCCTTTTCAGAGAACAACAACTGGTCCTTAACTTGCTTGGTACAGACCAAAAAGACAACAGCTAGAAGCTGAAGTTAGCAGCATTAAAACAATTATCTGGACCATTAATTGAAAATAATGAGTCCTCCTTTGTGCTTTAGTGCCTCAGAGTACATAATTATATAATGGCAACACTTTCTCATTTTAACTATTGATTGAAAAGTAGATTGTAATTCTAATTGTGTTTTTATGATTAGGAGCTATCCACTTTTGTGTAAACCAAACATCAAAAGCAAATGCATTTAGTGAATATGATGATGGAAAAAGGAGCTAAATATTTGAAATGTAATGTTAAATTATGCCTATCCACATCACTATACACATACTGCCAGTCAATCAATCATTACATTTGCTTTTAACCGATTTCCCTTTAAATGCTCTGTGGTTTTCAGGGCTCTAACAGGGATGTATTATGTGGTGATTAAATTATCCTAATCATTTCTCAGTTCATCACTCTTCTACCTTGTTTATGCAAGTCATCTCTTCTCTTCTACGATTAGAACAAGCTGTTGCCGTTCATGTTTCCTCATCTGTCTTGTCTCTTTTACAAATACAACAAGTACAAATTAGTTTCCTTGTTTATTAATGTCAAAATTGCTAAGTTAAGCTGACTAGGCTGCAACCAACCATTAATTAAATAAACTATATTTTGTAATATTTCCTTGCTGTAAAGTCTGTATGTTTGAACAGTTTTTTTTAAAACAATTTTTCTCGATTTACAGAAAGGCTTATAACAAAGACAGACAGACAGAAGGACTGTGGTGAATAATCAGTGACTTGCAAAAACACAACACCAACAAACCCCTTAGTAAGTATCACAATAAACCACATTAATAGAGACACTGAAAAACATTAGTTGATAGAACAGACAAGTGTGAAACAGCTAAAGATAGCATAATATAGAAGTGATCTCATCACTGCAAAACACACATCTTGTGCTAATGGATGAATATGATTTTAATTGCATTTTTATTGCAGCACCAGAATTATCCCTGACCATGGATGACACAAACTTTCTTCCTTCTTCAATCCTAAGAGTAAGCTTCTTTCCCCAAGCTCTTCATTTTCTTTTGTTTTTATTGATCGAGCTGCCAAACAGGACCCAAGTGCAGAGGGACAAAACTGGCTCGGTGCAAATCTTTAATTAACCAAGGTCATCCCTTTGGTCTTGAGAATTTACTTTTCCTAAAATAACATCTGTGATGACTAATAATAGTGCACACATAATCACAATTTTATTGCCTTCCTTTGAAAATATTTGAATACAGCTTTTAACAGTTCTGCTGCTACATGTTGCCACATTGTTGACTGATTAGTACCTGCGGTTATTTATTTGATTAATGCTGATTAAAGCGTCGCTGGAAACCATGCTGTGTACACAACATTAAAATGTCAAAAATTAAACAGCAGAACATTTTTTTCTCTGATGTTTAAAATGAGAATCAATTGTAAATTAATGTTAAAGGTGCTCCAAGCGATGTCACGCGTGTTTTAGGCTACAACACTTGTTGTTACATACAGCAAACATCTCCTCACTA
>NC_045750.1:9472041-9484774 GCF_008692095.1 Etheostoma spectabile
GCCTGTCCCCAGAACACACTGTAATAAAACACGGCCTCTGTAGACGGCCCAGGGTCTACAAACGGCAACAAAAATAAGCTGTGCCAACCTGCACCATGACGCATACACAATTAGTGTTCCAACCAATAAGAATGATTTGGGGTGGGGGGTGGGGGGTTAGTGCACAGAAGCACAGAAGGGGGTGGAGTGGGGGCAAGCTAGTCTCGTTTTGTTTGAAAATACTTCAACAAGAAGTAACGTCACCCAACATCGCTTAAAAAGGACTACAGGAACATTCCTTCCCTAATGACTTGAATAGAGGAAGGAAAAAGGAAAAGGTTGGAAATCTGTTAAAAGGACCTTCCTGCCAGATGGTCAGCTGTTCTTTCTGCCCTACCCCAGTTAGGAAGCGTGTTGCTTTTTAGACACAAAGAGGTCCCCCCTCGCTGTACCAGCAGACAGCTAAAGTGGATCAATTAGCAAAGAAGGAGACAGACCTCTATGAAGCTGTTTGGTTGCTCTCATTTTCCCTAATCAAATGTAGCTTGTCAATTAGGTGCATTAATGGATCCTCTGTTGCTGTCTGCAGTTTCAGTGGTTCATATCCAGAGGGTGCGGTCGTCATGGAAACCAAACATCAGAAAGATGTTTGACACCAATCTAGGAAAACTGTCCTGCTGGGTAAATGTGCACTTGCTAAGTCAGACTCAGATGATGAGTATTTGTCATTTCTCTTTGCTATAACAACGCCTGGCACACTCATTGCTCTCTGAGATCACACAGGTGTAGAACACTTCAATCTGACAACATAAAGTAACATTCTCTCTGCTGTCATGTAAAGTTTTATCTTTTTGTTAGCTTTGCTTATGATCAGTTTAGCATGACATGAGTGCATAGCCCACGTAGCTTACCTAATTTCACATTTAAGCAAATCAGGTTGTATGCCACATTTCCAGCACCACTGTCTTGCTGTTGCAGCCAACTAAACTCACAATGTCCTCTGAGAGCAGCTCTGATCTAACTAACTGTAGGCCTACATTATATCTGGGGCAAACCATCCTCCCCTTCCTGTCTAACCTTTTGGAAGGACACCTGATGCCACATGATGGCACCTGTTTGTTGGGAATAGCTTACACCCACTCTGTCTCGAAAGGAGGCTATACGAGAAGCCCCAGCCAGAAACCTCCAATGTACTGTACATGCCCTAATCCTACACACAATGACTGTTGAATACACTGATGCATGGGGAGAGAGAGAGTCTGCATGTGTCAGTACCATCTGGTCTATGAGTCAAAAGAGAATTAATGCTTTTTCTTTAAGTTGCACTCGCCTCTCAGAAATTGAAAGACGCACACACTTAAATTGACAGGAATCTCTGAGGGGGTCTGATGTTTTATTGTTTGTCAAATTTAGATGTTGAGGCTTTTTTGAATTTCAGCTGTGTGTTGCTGAGGAAAAAAAAAATGGTTTAAAGACCAATGCCAGCAGCTTTTAAATTTGACCATTTTGACCAAAGCTCAAAGAATGGAGATGTTTATTTCTGTCGTGTTGGCAGAGTCTAAGTAAAAACAAATATGCAGTAACTTTTGGCCAATTATTTTTTATGAAAGTCAAACCAGTGGAGGATTTATTTGTGGCAAAGTGGCTTACAAGATCCTCTGAGATATATTTTATATGTCAAACTGCCATCCACTGAGCAATTTTAATCCTCTTTTCTTCAACTTCTTTAGTTATGTTCACCTTCACTCAGTGCTGCACCACCATGTGATATCTGAAGTGAGGTGCCAACCCCTGAACAGGAAACAAAAGGAATCTTTTCCACAACCACTACGTCCAAATGTCCAAAGCAGAGGACAACAGGAAACGTTGGCAAAAGAGCTGCTGACACTGCTGCTGTTGGATGAAGTGATGATTTTCACTTCCCACAAACCTTGTTTATTTGACATTGAATGTCTATGAACTCTTTCATAGAGTGAGCCTTTTCTTACGGTCAGATTTGCACAGAAAATGTGAAACTGTTTATCAGTTAGTTGATTCAAGTTCATTTTACAATGTCTCAAACCAGGATGCACCCCACCTCTGATGTGTAACTTGAGTAGTGACTAGCTGAGCTTAGAGCTTATCAGGAGCTTTCTTTTATGTCTTAAACCCTTTTGACCTATTCAGGTGTGTGCCCTTCAAGGTTCTGCTATTTTCTTTTTTTAAATGTTTGACGTAATAGCAGCTTTTAAATTGGGTTTCATAAGTTCATAGGAATAGTTTGACATTTTGGGAAAAACACTTTCCATGTTTTCTCATCAAAATTTAGATGAGAAGATTGATATCACTCTCCAGACAGAGTCATCTAACTCTCTGCAAGAAAGTATACCTGCATATCCAAAATAAATACCTATTGCTTTGAATGTTTCAGAAAAGGTCTAAAGATTACAGTGTATACTTACCATCTACAATTAAACACTTGACAACAGTTTGGATGAAGTTTGTCTTTGTATATAAAAGCACCGTGTGACAAGTGGCTAATGTGTGGTGCTGAAACATACAACTGCTACTACCAGCATAACCATAATCCCAGAGCGGGAACCTCAGACTCGCCAGCAGAAGAAAAACACCTCTGCTGATGCTGTACAGAAGATGATTGCGCAAATGTTTTTTTCTACTCAGCTTACATGTCACTATTGAGTTACACGTCATGTTTACATAAAGATGTTCTCTGCCATGCTTTTAAGCCAAGGTAAATGCTGTGAAATAAAACATTCTGTCCCAGTGATCTATTCTTTGCTGACAATAACAAACGTTTTCAGCTTAGAATGGATATCAGATAAGGCCTTAAATTTTGTTCCCAAAATTATATCACACCAACTACTGCATTGAGATTGTGATGAATGTGATGAGTGAATTTGAATAGCAAAATGAATGTCGGACAAAGAGACAAAAATATTTAAACATTGTTGAAATGTTTTTGTAAAGGGACAGAGGCTGACCCTGTTCAACATGAAAACCTGCTGAAGACATGGAAATGGTTTACAGTTTAAAAAAAAACTACAAGATGACAAACCATAACTTTGCAGTGTGCCTCATTATATCATACACCCAACTACTATGTTAGAAATTGGGCCTCTTAGTTGCCTGGTATCTCATTAGCAGCCTGTCAGCTCGACTCACAGCCCCTCCGCACCTCCTCCCAGCGCTCTCTTCTTCCTACACTCCAACAGCAGGCACTGACATTTGTATAATGAATGTGGTTTATTTCATCAGATGGCTTCCCAATTAGGTGTAAGACACTATGGACTGTGGAGAAACTTTAGTTGTATTTGTGTAAGTGCAATGTTCTCTTGCAAAAGACCTGTTTGGATTACATTTAGTCCCTGCAGGTGTAAAGTTGTTGAAATAATTAATTTGTGAACCAGACTGAACAAACCTACAGGGTTTTTCCTCAACCTTTCAGAGTGTAAGTTGCTCACAATGTGGTGCAAACAGGATTTACAATTCATGTGCATTCATAAAGCACAAAAACAGAGGCCTCTTCTCATATCTGACTCAAGATGTAAAAAAAAAAAAAAAGCAACAGGAATGTTTACTATTTAATACAGATGTTCAGCCTTAAAAAAACACGTCATCCAAATTACAAGTAGTAGAATTGTTTTCACACTCATCCATCTTGGAATCATTCAAAAAATACTTTTTAAAGGACTAGTTTAACACTTTGAGAAATACGCTTATTTGATTTCTGGTGGAGAGTTAGATGAGAAGATTGGTCGCCCGGTGTCCATTGGATATGAAACTATACCTCCAGGAGAGGATTAGCTTAGCTATGCTCAGGTAACAAAATCTGCCTGCCTACATATTGCATGTTGTTTGTACATTTTTTACAAAAAAAGTGTAAAAACAACAAATATCTGATTTACAGGATTTACCATTTACCCCGGTTTCTGATCTTTATCCTAAATTAAGCTAAGCTAGGAGAATGCTGGCTGTAGCATCATATTCAATTTCCATTGCATGGTTTTAATCTTCTCATCTAACTCTCCACCAAAAAGCAGATACGCATATAGTCCCCAGAATGTAAAACTATTACTTTAGGTGTTGCAGCTAATACTCTGGATGTTGTTTCGGTAATTACGACAGAGAAGTGGGCTGCATTTAAGACAACAATCCAGAGGAAGCATTTCATTGCTAAGGTTGTAAAGTATCAACCTCCTGTAGCTAAATACTTTCTGGCCACTTGTGAATTAATACAGACTATTTGTGTTTATCTTGGTAGTCGATGCCCTCAAACTGGGGATTGTGGTTTGCAGATGACATGGATGCCAACAAGGACTCTGCTATAACATTTCATTTGAAAGTCATGCTAAAGTGCGTTTGCAGACATTTGAACCACTAGGTCAACATTATGCAAAAGGATGTAGACACACCTGAGTAAATACATTTTTGCTGTAAATATTTAATTTGAATGATGTCATGCATCATCTTGATAAGAGTATGTGCCTATTGAATTAAATCTGTTTTGCCCCGAGGGGAATTTGTTCTGTGAAAGTGGATGGCAGAAGTCACCACTCTCTGAATGAAAGTAAATAAAATACTGTCAGAGTTTGTGAGAGTTTTTGTATTAAAACTAGGCAGTTTCCTTAAAAAATAGAGTGTTGGCAGACCAGGTGAGTTACTTATACTCCTCCACAGTCTCAATGACTGTCCCTTGAATAGTAAAAGGTTGCAGTGGAGGGGGCCTTTTTTCTTAAATCCATCACCATTTTTTGTAGTTGTTGTTGAAATGCTTAAAATTAGTTAGTATTGATTGCACCATTCAAGTGCAAGTAATCAACCTCTGTCCTGTAGTCCTAATTGTCGACTACTGTAAATGTGACAATATAAAAATGTAAAATTAACAAAATAAAAAACACTGCAATCTAGACATCTTACGAATAGTGGACATAGTCATATGATAGGTAATTTCTTTTATTATTATTGGGAAGCCTGTGACCTGGTAATATGATCTCCAAAGTGCCAACAATGGCAAGATAGCATTTATATATAAATTGCACATGTTAAAGCGTAACTCTTGCCAAAATGCAAAGTAGGTTCTTTTTGTGAATGTACCCAAGTCAAACTTTCGTTTAAATGCATATTTAGGATGCAAGCACCACTTTTAAGTTCTACCGTATTCTCGTTTTTTGGTCAAATTGCCTTTTGAACGGAAAAGCTAAGGGCACTTCTAAGATCCCATCAAAATCATTATTTTTAAAACACTAACAAACGCTGAAAACACTGAAACAGCTCAAAGTATCACCAGGGTCACTGCACATGAACTCGAGCAATGAGAACATTGTTTGTGTACACAGAGCTTACTAAAAAATACTCGCTTTGGCTGTTCTGTTTTTATTCCGGCCGTGCCATCTCGCCAGTCAAATGTTTTCAATGCTTGAGTTCATGTGTAGCAGCCTTGGTGATACTTTCAGTTTCCGAAAGTTTCAGTGTTTGTAGTGTTTTAAAAATAGTAATTTTGATGTGATCATAAAGGTGCCCCTAGCTCTCCCATTCAAAAGGCCATTTGACCCAAAATGAGAATACGGTAAATCTTAAAAGTGGCGCTTCCGTCCTAATTATGCTTTTAAACAAAGGTTTGACTCAGATACATTCACAAAAAGACCCTGGGTTGCATTTTGGCGAGAGTTACGCTTTAAAATCTTTTATTAAGTATTTTTTTGTAATAGGTGCAGACCTGCAGGTCTAGCTGATCAAATACACATCTTCTGCTAACACACAACAAGGATGTGTTTATCTCACAGCCCTCTCATTTGACAACATTTTACAATCATGTATAATCAAGAGACAAATGTCATATGTAAAATAACATAAAGAAGGCTCTGGGTTTCCTTAAGATTTCTCTACACCACAGTCAGTATCCACTGTACTTGTGTCTGACCTGTTCAAGAAAAAATGGGGCAGTTACCAAGGAGAGAAACCAATCGTTCATTCTAAAAATATAATCTCAGAGCCCAGCTAGTAAGAGGTGCACACTGCACAGTCCTCCTCTCTTTCTCTGTGTGGTGGGACACAAGGAGCTGTATATAATAAACAAGGACAGCGTGATCATCTGAGCAGTGAGTGGCCATTCATGGCCAACCTCACCACAGGTGTCAAGCTGTGGTGTTCCAAGCATCTGGAGATTTGTCTGCTAATTGGTTTGTTTGGCACTGGGAAGAACTTAAAAGTATAAAATAAATACAAAAATGAACAGGTGAGAAAGATGCAAATAAAAAAAACTATCATTATGTCTATGACATGGCAAATTTTACATTTTCTTAAGCGTGAGGGATAGGTGACCTGATGGGAAGGGCTGAAGTCTCCTTAGTCAGATGTCGAAGGCCCTTTTTGACCAATAAATTAAATTAGATCAAAGCGGCATTTTTTATTAGAGCAGCCATGTGATTTGGGCCACAGGTCCCTGGATGGAAAGGAGGCCTAAAAAAGCTCCACATGGTGTTTCTGGAAAGGAATGACCCTCCTAAAAAAACACCAATTTAAGACGGATGCTGCTCTCTTAGTCTGACCAATTCTTGTTTTGTGTAGCTGGTCAACACGACTTTTTAAATAGTGGGTATTTTTATCATAGTGCTGCCTAAAAGATGACACACTTTACTCTAAGCAACATAGAATTGAAGGTTTTTGGAGCCGCAGCCAGGGGTATAATTCATTAGACAGGCCCACTGTAATGAGCAAGCATGGACAAAGCACCCAATTTCCAGTGTGCCCTCGTTCCCCTGGGAGTTGTGATCCTAATGACAGTGCTGTTTGTTGCCAGGTTTCATGCTGAATCATTACACAGCCACAGGCCCCCGTTCTCTTCCTTTTCTCCCTTTTTGCCTCTTGAAAAATAACACATCGCTTCAGCTTGCTGTCATTTGTCATTTGCATGAGACAAGAGTGATTTGTTTAATTTAATTGATTCACCAGTCTATAATTAGAATAACATGAGGTGACTGAGCTGCTTCTTCTGCTTACTTTTCATGCCTCATGAGATCTTCTGATGGGAGGTCATATAGCTTTTTGCAGCAGTGATCTATAATGGTCAACAGCAAGGGCAGCTGTTTTGCTTTGTAACCACATTCCCCAAATGGATCTTTAAGACTTGATATGCTAAAGCCATGTTATAACTGTAAAGCATCATGTAAACATTAAAACAAGCCCCAATGCAATCCCCTGTGTATTGCTCAGACATAAACAGATAATGTTTTCTGCCCATTTTCCTTTGGTTTTCTTCACTGAAATTGTGCTATGCATGTATTTAAGCCCATAGTCTCCAGCTGATGGAGCACTCAGCAGTCACTTTACTGTTGAGTGAACCTCTCAAGCATATTGGGTTATAATTCTTTCATGTACACTTGCATTTTTATGATAATAGGAAATTATTGGAACATAATGGATTTTTGTGTTTGAGCCTTACTGGAGCCAGTGCAATTCAAGTCTTTCTCCTCTATTAGGGTTGTTGATGCTTTGGCTTGTTACTGTGAATTATTTCAATATAATAAGCGTTTATTATAATTTTCATATCACATCATATTACAATATATATATATACAATGTATTATATTAAAATGTTTTATTATCATTGCTATTTTTGTGTGAAAACAAACTACAACACAACACATTACAGGCAATAGGATGTATAATTACATTCAATAAACCATTGCACCAGAGGTTTCTTCTATTTATAATAAAATGAAATACAACTAATTACTTAGGCTTTTCGAACAGAATGTAGGCAACAGGGTTTATGTACAAGAAAAATTGTATCTACAGTATACATATCACATAAATGTATTAAAGTTATGTCCTTTTACTTTCATTAGATCTCATAAATTGTATTTGATATGTTAAGTCCGTTAAAAATAATTTAAGCTTCAATGCAGTTTTTATGAATTTCGCAAGTAATGTGATAAAAAAAGCCAAGAACTCCAATATCAGCTTATTAGTATTTCTATATGGTGACATATTATATCACAAAAAAGTGTGAAAAACAAATTGTGTCTTCATTATTTCAAATATTAAAAAAGTACATATTATTATTATTATTATTATTATTATTATTATTATTATTATCATTATTATCATTAGCTATACGTCAGAGTCATTCTCTTACTCTATTGGCCAGTGTTTTAGCCACAGAATTCTGATTGGCTATCGTTGTGAGTTCAAGGGTTAGCTAGCTTGTTGTGTAGCTAGAGAGGGGTGTGTTAATTAGGTAAGAGTTGTTCTTACTTTAGCTTAATGTAACACTCGATAACGTGCACAAAGGCCTCGTCGCTTATTGATTTGACCCATATGTACATTTTTGCGTTTGCTTCAAGCGCTGACGACGTGGAAATGCTAGTATTAGCCTAGTCGCTAATAGTTAACGTTACCTAGCTAGCTAACGTTAGCTAAGTTAGTGATAACTGCTATTCCAAATGACTTGCTGTTTCAAAAACTGACCTTGTAGGCACAGCCAGGTGAAATACGAAAATGTCTTCTGTCAGAGCCATGGCATCAACCAGGCTCGTGTCTTTGTTCACCGCGAGAGCAGCAGACTCGACCAAAACATTGGCCAGGCCAGGCTGGAGTGTGTGCCCCTGGAGAAATTTCAGCACTTCACCTTCAAGACTGCAGAGCTTTATGTCAGCCTGGGTCATTGATCAGTATGGTACTAATGGAGTTTTGAAGTTCGCAGAAGAAATCACCGTCCCCACTGTCAATTCTCCCAGTGATGTGATGATTAAAGTCCATGCCGCTAGTCTCAACCCTCTTGATATCTTTATGAGGGGTAAGTGTTGGACTAATGTTCATCAAAGGTTGAACAACATGGCTAATGTCAGTTTTTATCTAACCTGCTCGCTCTATCTATTTCCAGGTGGTTATGGAGCTAAATTGCTTAAATTAAGAAGGGATCCATTGTCTGTGATTAACAACAACAATGATAGTGAGTTCCCACTGATTCTGGGTCGTGATGTGTCTGGTGTAGTGGTTGACTGTGGATCGGAGGTTACCCATTTTGTTCCAGGAGATGAGGTAGGCGATACACCGCACACCTATCTTTTAGAAGATGTAACACTGTATAACTGTACTAATTTGCAATGTTTTATCTAGAAAATCAGTTGGGAAACTAATTATTGATAAGATACCTAGACAGAACTTTTTTTGTGGTTAATCAAGCCAATTGAATATCCATGAAATCAAGGTCCTGCATCATATTGATGAATAAGTCATATGCAAATCAATTGTTGCCATACAACAGTCCTGCTCATTGATTTGCAACACTGCTCACAATGGTCTTACCTTAGATGTTTCTCTAATCATAGATTTTTTTTCTTGTAAAAAATGAATCATTTGACTCTAAAAACAGTAAGCATAAAACAGGTGTAAAGAAATCTTCTGTTTTCCTGGTCATATTGCCATGGACATAATGGTCTTAAGTAGACATTGTTTGATTTGAATGGGTTGCAAGCTAAAAAGGTTAGGAACCACTAGTTGATCACACCAAAATATGAGGCAGCTGGGTTAATATGTTCAAAACAATTGTGCATTTTACCAATACAAGCAACACATTTGGCAAATATGGCGCCAAACATGCCTGAATGTTGCAGAAAAATCATTTTATGACTTGCCAAGCTGATTAGATCAGATGTCAGAACTAACAAAGCTGAACACTGTCACACCCAGCGTAAGCATGGAACATTGGGAGTGCAAATGCCTTTTCAGATCCAAGGCCCTTTGAAATATAAGGTGCTGCAAGGTATCTGAAATGTTTGCATGTTCTGAATGCAAGCCAAAGTTCTGTTCCTTCTTTAAGACTTTGCATCACAGAAACATGTCATTTTCATGACATATAAACCTATCTCTAAGTCAAATGTGTTGCTTTCATTGTAGAAATGCAATCACAAGTATGTTATAAAAGTAGCCACAATAGGATAACAATATAATGATTTAGTCCTCACCATTAAGTACCAATCCAAAGACAACTTTCTGCTTTTTTTGCACGCAAAAAAGTAGAGAAGGTATTTTATTTTCTATTCTATCCATAATGTTAAGGCAAAACACATTCATATTGTCTCACAGAATGCATCATAATATTGCCCACCTATATGCAAGCAACTCCATAGTAAAGTCATCCCCAGTAATATCCTTGGAATAAAGATCATCACGTGAATACATTTTCCACATACTGTATAGTATTTCAGTTATCTTGTTCAAACAGTTTAAATTTTTTTTTAGAAAATAAATGATAAGAACTGGAACTGCTGACTAAGGGCTTAATAGCCGATTAACCAGCTTCAGAGACCGAGAGCAGGCGGTTAAATTGGGTCGTGTTCAGCATGTTAAATGTCATATTTGTGTTCCCAGGTATGGGCTGCTGTTCCCCCATGGAAACAAGGCAGTCTGGCAGAATTTATGACTCTAACAGAGTATGAGGTGAGATACAGAGTCAGTAGTCAACTCAAGTCGAGTAGAACTTTATTTTTCCCCAGAGGGGCAATTGGTTGTGCAGCAGTTACAACAGTAATAACACAAGGTAATTAACCAGGGCAGATATGTAATTGGCCTTTTGTTTTCTAGCTGCCCTCACAGCAGCTCTGATGAGTAGACTGAGCTTTTGAATTGATAATTGGAAATATTGTTGACATGTAATATTTCTCACTCTTGACATTGGCTGTTTTTTGCAGGTTTCCCATAAACCCAAATTATTGAGTCACACAGAGGCAGCATCCATCCCCTTTGTAGCCAACACTGCTCTGTCTGCGCTTGTTAATGCAGGTGGTCTTTGCAGAGACAGCTCTTCAAATAAAAGGCAAGCACCAGCCTGATCCTAGATAACCTTGTTTTGAACCCCTCTACCCCCTCACCACTTATACATGGAACATTAGAAGTGTAAATATTAAAATTAATAATATTATAAAAGGCCATCAAAGCTTAAATTAAATTCTATAAGGTCTTGGAGTTTCTAAATGTGCTCTTTTTTCCGTTAAATCAGTCCAGTCATGCTGACCTCCACTTTGACAAGGCACATATTTCATATTCATTTCGGAGGGGAAAGTAGTCTTCTATTTCATTCTAATTGGCATCAAAAGGGGTTTAAAATCATGGCATCATCAATTGAACCTGATGTTCAATCTAATGGAACTGTCATTCTCTCTTGGATGTAAAGGTTAGTTTCCAGTTTTGCAAAACCCCTTTTACCCCCCGATGCTTCCACTTCTTGTAGTTGCTTTGCCTAAAGGAGTCACACAGTAATTGTGGTTGCTGTTTTTTTTCCTCCTAGAGTTTTGATCACTGGAGGATCAGGAGGTGTTGGAACATTCTCTATTCAGGTAGGGCAACATGTATTCCACCAGCTATACCGATTCTACGTTTGACTCTTTTGAATGCATGAATGTAAGGCCATTTGCTGCGTCTGTGTGTATATTTCTGTTTTCTTCTCTTGTGTGCCGGCAGTTATTAAAGGCCTGGGGTGCCCACGTAACTGTTACCTGCTCTCAGAATGCCGAAGGCCTTATTAGAGGGCTGGGGGCTGACGAGGTGGTGGACTACACAGCAGAAGATGCACATGAGCAGCTAGGAATGATGGAAAAGTATGTGTTGTTGCTGTGAAAAGTGTTTTTAGAAGTAACCAGACTATCAAATCTTATAGTACATTTATGTTTTTATTTCAAACAACAAATCAGAGTATAATGTTTTTCACTAGCCCCAGGCCCAGACTTTATTGAAGTATCATTAGATTCAGTGCCTGTCCATCCAATAAAGGTGCTAATGAAAAGGAATCATCCAGGACTTTAAAGTCCCCCCCCCCCAGTGTGGTAAACAATAACATCTTACTGCCAGCATGGCATAACTGCTCACTGACTTGCTTTCTAGTTTCCATGGAAACCAGGGCTCAAGGCCAGAGTGGGTGCTCTACCCGCCCCCTGAAACAAAATTGGTAAATCCTGGCTTTAGCTTGTAGACAAAACAGTTATCTTTTCCCAGCACACTCTTTAAATCAGGCCTCTAGCAATATGTGAGATACTGACCCGAGATGATAAAACATAACAACTAACTTGCTATAAAGTGTGTATATTTTTAGTATTTTAAGGCTTTTTCTAACAGGGTCCCTTTTAGTTTGACTGTCTGGGTTTGTACCCTCAGGTTTGATGTGGTTTTGGACGGCGTGGGTGGGGAAACCGAGCAGTGGACCATGGGCCTGCTGAAGCCCTGGTCTGGGGCAAAGTACATCACACTGGTAACACCTTTACTCTTCAACACGGATTCCATGGGCCTGCCAGGCGGGATGTTTCAAACTGGATTCACCCTGCACAGCAAAGTCATGCAGGTAAGATGAGCAAAACAAAATTTGGATTTCAACAATGAATAAAACAGTGCTGATGTAAAAGATCATACTGCTGTTCATGGTCTGACATGCACATCCACTCGCCTCACAAACAACTTTTATTACTGTCCTGTTGTTTATTTTTGGTTGGTACTCCTCAAAGCTATTAGCATAGGTGTGAACCACAGGAGCTCCCAAACTGAAATGAAATACTTAATCATCAGTGGCATGGAAAGACAACATTGTGCAATGGGTGTAGACCTGTTCCAGCTAGAAGACGGTTTTGTTTTATTTCCATTCAGTTAGGGATGCAGGACTTTGCCATTGGCTTATATTTGCCTCGGCCTATCCGTAAATAAGGTGGCATTCATCGATGGCAGTGGCCAATGTTTGTGTTTTTTTTTTTTTTGGTGTTGGACA
>NC_045750.1:9484784-9493661 GCF_008692095.1 Etheostoma spectabile
AGCATATGCTGCTACTGCAGCTGTTGACATTGGAGAAGAAGCCACTGACTGCAACAATAAAACATTGGTAATGACCAAATTGTTATTATAAACATTGGCATTGACCCAGAATTTCTAAATCGGTGCATCCCTGCATTTAGTTGATCATATGAATTGATGTTCAGTTGAACTTGGGATGGAAAACCACGTTATAATTTGACTTAGCTCAATAGCATATCCTCTCTTTGCAAATGTTAATGCGTGATCTGTAGAAATAAACCCGACAGTGTGTTATAAATTTGACTGTGTGCAGGTGAAGAGAGAGTTTGAGCATTAAGAGTTTGACTCCCTGCGTGGGTGTAACCCTTGTGTTATCTCATGTAGGTCATGTCCCTTTAGCTGCTTTATTAGTAGAGTGTCATGTGTATTGAGGGCTATGGATGAATAGGAGAGGACAGGGTGGAGCTTCTCAAGGGACTGAATCAAGTTGTCCTGGCCATTGGAGACAGCACAGCTAGCAGCGTTGGAGTCGTGTGCGTGTGTGTGCGTGTGTGCATTTGCATGCGTGCTGCTGAACCAGCAGTATTTGGTATTTGTGCAGATAGTAGCCGACTATCTCTGCCCCTCAAATACCAGTGTTTGTGTGTTTCTTGCCAAGCCTCCGGGCCCCTTTGTCCACAGTCCCAGCCAGCTGGTCAGTTTGGCGGGGTCAGCCGTCGCAGTCACACCCTCACTGACAGCACGTCCTTTTCATCTGGGAGATCACAGCACAACTGAGCCCTCTTGTGTTCAACTTCTTGTCAGCACTGACTGATCAGGAAGAATCTGCTATGTTCAAGCAAGCAAGGATAGATAGGCTAATGTCATGTCACATAATATTATATTAGGATAAAAAATTAAGAGTCTAATTTCAAGGTTAGTACATGAGGGTTTCTTTCTGTCCTCGTTTTTTAGATATTTGCTGCACCTTTAATTGGGATTGTGTCAGCAATTTTGTAATGATCAGTATTTCTTACATGTAATCCACACTGTTACTTTTCACTCTTAGCCAGCAAATTACTTCCAAAATGTAATACATTATAGATTACTAGTTACTGTCATTTGATAGTAATTAGTTATATTACAAGATTACTGTCTTAGAATTGTAATGCGTTACACTACTTTTGCATTACTTTTTAGTTACTTTCACCAAAATAACAACGGAAGTTTGACTTGGCTGGTAGCTTGTGAATTTCACCCCTGGATCAATAAAGTCCACTTTAATATGCTAGATCATATATTATCCATAATATTTAGTATAATTTAATATAAATATGTAAATTAATTAAAGCTATAAAAATAGAGCAGTATAACGTACAAAAGGCAAGTAGGAGAAAATTTAAAATACTCAAATATCAAGTACCTTACAGTTGTATTAAAGTATGGCATAGTTACATTCCACTGTTGATAAAATGCAATGGTATTTACTTGTAGCAAGCCTAAACATTAATTTCTGACATATTTCTATCTGTCAGCAGCTGGGACACACTGCTGTCCGTGGTGACGTACCGTCACCTGTTGGACACAGATGTTGTCCGTACCGTCTCTGGTTCTGGCTCTGACCACGGGAACAGAGACGGGACAGCTTGCTCTAACACATTGTAATAACTCCTGAAAAAAATATCCATCTTGCAGATGTATCTGTCTCTGCCTTCATCTCAACCATCAAATACAACAACAGGAAATAATACTCACAGCTTTTTTTTCCTGGAAGAAAATGTTTTGCGGCGTTGATGAATTCTTAAAAAAACAAAACACCACTAAATGTTCTGTTAAAATGCGCTGTAACTCGCATTACTGAGATTGTAACAGGTATAATATTACCAAAATTGAATTAGTAATGTGTTACTCCCAACGCTGCTCTTAGTATGCCGTTGTTACACAAGTCACTGTGGTGATGACGGAGTGCCTCAAGCAAACATTATGAATGCCCTGGCTTTTGTTATGTCTTGGGTGGTTTTTGGAACTAAAAATATTCAGTAGTAAGCTCATGGTATTTTTAGCACTACAGTTTAAACTCTTATTTAAAAAAAATTGTTAACCCAGTTAATCACTCTGTGGTGTTTTTATAACCTGGGGAGTGCATACCTGTCTGACTTGTAATTGTTGTCTTTTCTCTGTTTGCCTTTTAGAACATGATATCAAGTGGAGTCTTCTATAGGTGGGGATTTTATGCGCCAGATGGGCCTGCCCTGGACGAGGTCAGCAAGCTGGTGGACGCAGGGAAGGTACTGTGCCGCCTTCATTACTAATATTATACAAGCTGGCATACTTGTCATTCAGAACCACGCATACTGACAGAATGCGGAGATGAAAATCCTCTCATTTGCACACCAATCACCTGATCAGTCCGACAGTGAAATTCATGCAGGGATAGAGATCATACACATTAAATATGAACATACCAGGGATTCCTGTATTGAATGCTCCCCTGGGCTTTAAGGAGTGAGCATTGCATTCCCGCTGTGCACAGTTGGCTTCTGGGCAATTGACTCAGGCGCCACGAGACGGTGAATGGATTTATTAACAGTGCTGAGCAGCCATTCGCAAAAGCGTGTGGGACCTCTGTCCTTTTGTCCCGGGGCTTACAGAGAGCAGCACACTCAGACCAATGGCGAGAAGCTACAGATATGCACAGCCCCCCCCCGCACAAAACACATGCGCGCTCTCTCTCTGTGCATGTCCTTTTCTCAGTCACAAGTGTGGATGGTTTCCAGTGTGACGCCACTGCACTCCCCATTCATTGTTAACTAGAAGAGATGCTGACCAGAATAACAAGCCCTCTGGCTGCTTGTGTTGTGGGACTAGCACAGGATTGTCCAGCCTCATCACATTCTGAACCCCTCCCTCACTCACAGCCATGAAAGCAGATGTGATGTAGCATCAGCTTGTCTAAATTGAGTAAATATAATTACTATATTTTCCTAGTGGTGTGCATTTAGGGAAACCTGTCTGTTCAGCTTAGATCTGGCTCCAGTAGTATTGGAGATAGAGAATGTATTCATTTTGTCTTTTTAGAGCACTTAATGTGTGGAGTTTATCCAATCAGCACATTAGAAAGCATATGAAAATATACGTTATTGACTTAATCGTCAAACTGTCAACACTAATTCTGCTGTCTAATAAAGCAGTCCACCCATCCATTTCCCCAAGCCATTAAAACGAAAGCCAAATACTATTTATCCCATGTCTGATAAGCTAAATGTTTAAATCTGATCGCTTAATTGTTTCCTGACTTACTTCCTGAGTGATTTTAAGCTCATATTCATGATATTTTTTTGCTGGTTCATTGCAGATCTTGCCAGTTGTGGAGGCCCAGTTTCCATTTACCCAGGTGCCCCAGGCTTTTCAGAAGTTGGAGCAGGGCCACGCCAGAGGGAAGACTGTAGTCAGGGTAGCTGAAGAGGATGAGAGACAGGCAGAAGAGCTGGTGCAAAACACTCGCGCAGAGACTGCAGAGTCCGAGCTGGAAGTTCAAGAAACGGCCAAACAAAACTAGACAGTAAGCAAAATCCCAAGAGAATTTAGCTTCGGGATTCTTCTCACCTTTACAAGGCTACTCCTGACAGCAGCAGACTGTATTATTGTAGAGGTGCAGCAGGCTACAAGCGTGACCTGAGCTTGTAATGAGAGCGGGCCAAAGGCTGTTGCTCTTGGTAAAACTTACACCTTCCTGTACTGTCTTAAAGTCTTCACAAGGTGTTTAAGTTATGCTGCCTTCCTGTATTGTTGAAGTTACTATAATTAACAGTCTTGAACTAATAAAAACCATTCAGGTCAGCATCCAGCTGGTACAACCAGGCCTTTTGGTATATTTTGGTATAGATAACTGCAATGTATCAATATCACATAATAAAAAAATGTCTGTTACAAACATAGTTAGCAAGAAATAGATGGGTTTATCCTCCAGTACCAGATGAGGCCGAAGCAGCTCAATAATACATTTGCTTTTTTTTTTTGCATTTGCATTTGTCCTTGTCAAGGTTATTTGACAACTACCCACGTCATGTTGCATCTCACATTACAGTTTGTGAGTGGGCAATTTGGGCAAAAACAAGTAAAGAAGTCTGTAGCATTTTGCCTTTTAGTACATTGTTGTAAACCAAGTGCAACTTAATGTGCTGTACAATGTATTAAAAAAATGTATTGACAAAAATACTTTTATTACCATTCTGAAAACAAGTATGCTGGATAATTTTGATCAAACAAAGAAAAAGACATTTCAAGAGAAACTTTTTTTTTGTTTCCTCATGTCGCAATGTAGCATGCAGCTGAAAAATGAGGCTATATATAATGTGTGTGTATATATACGTGTATATGTGTGTATACATATATATATGACGTTGCATAAAAAGTGTTAACACTGTTTAAGTTAATTAACATCAAGAAACAGATTTATCCAATGAAAAGGCAAAAAATAAGACTCAATATATTACTGGTTAATTGTAAAGTATGAAGTTCAGACTCTGCTGTGAGTAGTAATACATTCTTACGGATTTATCCACATCTCTTCATGTTGACCTCCTCATTGGAAATGTTTGTAGTCTTGCAGCAGCAGAGGTTGAACATCTCTAATGACGTACCTCGCCCTTGAGCACTTGTCCGCCAGCTGCATAACAGAGCCTCTGGTAGAGCTGTTCCTCTGATAATAATATTCAGGATCCAGTCCAGCAACTCATATGATTTCATATAATCTCCACATTCCACCTTTGCTGTAGTTTACTTGGATCCCTTGTTTGTAGAATCACTTGGTTTTTGTCATAGTGATGGCCCCCTGAAACAGAAATGTTTTCTCATTAATTCATTCATTTATTATAATTCATGGTATTTAAGTGTTATTCTTTTTGAAGTGGGTGATTCATTTACTGCAACTGGGATAAGTTTGTGTTCCATAATATAATATTAAACTCTATATTACTAAATATAAATGACACTCACTATATATATATATAAATCTATTTATTTGTATAGATACAGTATGTATAAATATATAGAATACTATGCATCTTGGTGCAGTGGACGGTTCTTTGTCACTAACATGATTTAGTCCACAAGGTGTCACTAATCGACAGTGATGCAAACAAAAACCCTGACATTAAAATACCAAGTTTTCAGTTTAAGTAAAACTCCAATAACAGAAAGTTAGATTCAGGGTGACTATTCTTATCAAGACAAAAAAAAAGTATTAACTAATGTACAGAATATAGATCCTAAGTAACATCTGTAGTGTCATGAGGAAAATGAATGCATCTTGTACTTTAAACTTTTTTTTTTTTACCTGAACATGCGTGTATTTAAGTTTGACTAACACGGAAGTATCCTATACCTTTTGAAATACTTCCTTGTCATCATTAAAACATTCGGACATTTGGATCCTCAGTGGTAAACTCATCCCAGAGGGTCTAATAGTAGCAACTATCCAAGTTTTTCTATTTATATCATTTATACTACTGTGTTTTGTAATATTAAGAAGATATTGATTCCTTGAAAAGGTACATGTCAGGAGTCATCACACATGGATGACTCACCTTTGACGTCCAGGACCAGATCAGAGGTGGGGGTGTAGGAGATAAAGCCCTCAGGGGTGATGCTCCACAGGTGGATTTGGTTGTCGGGCTCTGGAGTGAGACCCACGCGGCTTCCTGCTATCGTCACACTACCACTGGGACTCAGGCAGCACTCCTCCAGCAGCTGGAAACACAAGGAGAGGAGTTCAGTACTTTTTTATTTCATTTTTTTAGCATGGATCGGCCAGTGTTAACATTCAAACTAACTGTCTATTATTTAATCGTGGGGTATAGACTTTATACCTATCGACCAGTGTTAAGTATGATATGGGAGGTTTATAAAAAATGTTGAGTATCCTTTGTTTGAACCTCAGCAATAGAAGACTGATTATTTTGTTATTTAAATATTTAGTTTTAATCATTTGTTTGACCAATTCTGATTAGATTCATGAATTTGTGTTGACATGATTAAAATGGTCTACAGACTGCAGCCCTTTTTGTACCTGTTGATAAGAGGGGATTTGACCAAAACTTGCTCATGACTCATTCATAGCATTGTTCCCAGGCTTTTTAGTAGTATAATGATGACAGCAGCAGTACCTTGCAGTGGAGCTGTCCATTCTGGTAGAACCAGATCTGCTCAAATTCATCAGTCTCTTCTGCTTCTTGGATTCGCAGCAGTTTGACATCATCCAAATCGCCGGTCACTGACATCATGAGCCCCGTTTGTCTGTTCCTTAAACGGAAGTGCACTCTCTTCTACTCAGAAAATACACATGACCAAATGCTCAGTGCTACAGCTCAGTGAATAACAAGGTTCATAATTCTTAAAGAGACGCACGTTAACATACAAAATATATTTGTGCCATTTTCTAAACTATGTTTGAGCTTTACAGAATGAAAACCAAGCTTTAATTAAGCTCAATTAATCTCCACACAAACAGACAATATCCAAATTCAAGGTGAGTGATTTTGAAAGTAAGAAATGATGTTCTCCACCATATAATTACATTTTGATTTTAGGTTGTTAAGACTTGCACTGTGTAGATTTCAGTCATATCCATCAATTGACAGCTGCCTTTTTTAATGAATATTGTTTGAACCCGAAATTACATTTTTATTGTTTTTGTTTTTTGGTTTTTCCTCTCAGTCAAGACAACTTAACACAGCTGTTCGAACTGAAAGTAGATCAAGGTAGGTCGGATATACATGTACAAAACATTAAGAAGTGTGAAATATACGTCCACCATTGTGGTGTATAGACTTTCTAATGCATACAAATGAAAGCTCTGTGCCCATTGTGTAGCGCCAGGTTGTACCTGTAAAAGAGGGCGGAGGGATCCAATTTTCTGCCAGGTGCTGAACTTGCGCCAATCAGGCACCTCACTAGGTTTCAGCAAAATCTGAGGACCCCGATAGTTGATTCCCTCATATAATACCCACCTGGTGATACAGAAAGGACAAAAACACAGTCAAGTTTTACATCAGATAAAATGTAGTCTATATACATCCACATCATCGAACAATCCCGCCAGATGCATGTATTTTCCGTTTCCTTCTGCTATCTTTGTGTTGGATGTTAAACTCTCCTTTATGAGGACTACTGTCGACTGCTCCTCAGATCTCTGCAGGGTAAGTCAAGACAGCTAGCTAGACTATCTGGCCAATCTGAGTTTCCTCTTGCACGATTATTTTACAGCGGCTCCGTGCGGAGATTAGCACCGCCCCTGACGATTGGTATTGCTTTAAAAAAAATCCCAACAAACAAGCATGTTTTTCTCCCATCCTAGAAATCTGTGTGGTGTAGCCAGACCCTGCAGTTGTGTTTATGAGACCTCTCTTCCATGCCAAAGGTAATCTTCTAAAATGCATCAACTTCACGACCATCCAATTTCTCTCTGACACTACAAAATGTAGCTTTTAACTCTCAATGGCCCTGTTGTTTGGCTGATTGCCCGTCTCCAGCAGTGGGAATGTGCCACTGGAGAGACAGCTCTGGCTTACTGTGAGCCTTTTATTTCCTCAGCATGGGTTCACACCCATAGTCTGAATCTCGCACATCAGCAGCAGGTTTCCATCATTACTCAATCTGTCAGTACTGACATACAAGCAATTTACTGACGCTGCACTCTGCATCCATTTCATTTGAATCTAGAAAACACCATGTCTGAGCATACAGGCCAAAACTGCAGCCTATACAGTCTTAAACAAAAAATAAGTCCATGAAGCCAGCTTCACTACCTGGATAACAGACCTGGATAACATTAAAAACTGTCCTTGCCAATGTTAAGGTAAATTCTGCCAATTCAAAAGAACAACAAGACACTTGCTTAGACAGATAACCTCAGCGTTGCTACTCTTATTAACTCGGAATCCTTTGAGTTTAAGTACCTTGCTTTATCAGTTGAGAATTATCTCTTTTAACGCTTAACTGTGAGTCATTAGTGGCACAGTACATGGGTGTGGTTTGCCACAAGCAAAGAAATAAGCTTACTTTTTTTTGGCACGTTGACTTGGCAGTTGATTTCTTTCGAATTTTAAAATAGAAATTCAAAAGGGATTAAAAAACAACAGGGATTTATCAGGGAGAATCAATAGGGGCCACTAAAGGTGTTTAAAATGAAGGATATAATTCTATTTCACATGTTCCTAGCAGAAAACATGGCTTTCATAACACACTGGGTTCCCTCCCCAGTAGAAACACAAACACACAGACTGTTATGCATGAACCTGTCAAACTCACACCAAGAGGAGAACTTGGTGACAGCTAGTTGCTGCTTTACATTCCTACGGAGCAAGTTACCACAGAGCAGATGTAATGTACTTACATGCCTCCTTCCACTAGCACAGACTGGACTCTGGTGCAGCCTCCAGCCAGCTGGAGGTTGACTGATCCATCTGTCAGAACAACCCTCTTCCCCCGCAGACCACACCGCTCAAACAGAGTAATCGACGGCAGGGAAAACTCCTGCCAAGCGTGAGGGAAAGAGAGAGAGATGGTGTATTAAGGAATGGGGTGGGTGGAGAGTTGCAGGTCATGCAGGTTGTTATCTTGAAGTTACCATGGAAACGGACTGCACTCAGACTTTTATTCCCCATGCCATTGTTTCCAATTTCAAGGGTCTAATGAGCAAAAATTGTGGTGGACCAACTTCTAAAAGGTAACAGAAAATAAACTTACAAAGCCAACAGTCTGTAGTGACAGGATGGAGCAGCTCGCATTAACACATCCCATTGCTCTCAAGTCTGGGTAGCTCCCCACTTCTAACACATACATCCTTCCAGTGAAGTCCTGACCCTCAAATGCCAGCCAGCTGAAATCACACACACACACACACACACACACACACAC
>NC_045750.1:9493671-9512865 GCF_008692095.1 Etheostoma spectabile
ACACACACACACACACACACACACACACACACGCCAAACACACACGTTCACACGCACAGGACTTAGCAATATATCAAATACGGATACTGCATCATAAAAACAGAATGGTGTGGTCTTTCAAGCATCAATAATTCAACCATTCAATTCTATCATCACTCACATAAACTGCAGCCACAGTGATATTTTGTCCATAGTGTGCAATATTACTCACCTTCCAGCCAGAACCTTGCACGAGGCCACAGAGACGCCATCCTGCAGGGATGCCACACTGTCCTCCAGAGGGAGGACAGAGCCTTGAAAACCTGGTTCAGAGAAAAGCTGCACCTGGGGCACACACAGCAAGACAATAGGCCTGAAACATTGAACTCTGAGTATCTCACACATTTCAGCACATGCGACAGACACTATCTCAGCAAGATCAGATGTGTTATTTCATCCTTTTCAACTGCCTACCTTAAACTTGGCAGAGTTCTGAAAATCATCCTGAAACCACACACAAAAGAAAGTACTCAGAAAATGGCATCATTACATATTACTATAAAACAATGACAAAACTGACCATTATTTCTTTGCTTTATAATTCAAGCTAAATTATGAACTGTATTAATGGTCTTTTAAGACAGGATTTTATTTTACTGCATTTAGCAACTCAAATGTAGCTGCAACATAGGAATCTATGTCTGTTTGTCATCATCTAATTTTGAACCAAAGTGGCCTCATGATGACTCACCTTTGTGGTTTAAGATGTTTTCACTTTAAGTCTTATGATTCCCCACATGGATACATTTACTCTTCCTTTGCCTGTGAGTCATTCTCAAAAATATAATCTAATGTATAAAGGCCTGTCTGTCCCCTCAGAGATTCCTGCTGTCCATGTTAAATTCTGATTTGGTCACAAGCATGGGCGTTGTGACTGGTCACATGCAATGGAAGCACTTGGTTAACCAAACTGGGACTATCAGGGAAGTGAGAATACAGCAAGCACTTTGATATTGCAAAATTGCGCAATTATGAATCATCAGCTAAAATTATTGTGATAATCTGAAGCTAATTGTGCAGCTCACATGCAGGCTGCTTCACTGATTGAATATATAATATCACAGGTACAAGAAAATCTGTCTGATAGCTGAAGCAAAACAGAAGGTTTTTTATAACTTTTGTCTGAGTCATTGTTCTCACCAGCACAACAGGCATTACTGAGGCAACTCTGGGCTGTAGCGCCCCCCAGTCCTCCGGGCTTCCATACAGGCCTTTCTCCAGGATGTAGCACTCACCACAAAAGCCCGGCTCCTCAAACACAACCCAGCTAAGAGAGTAAACAGAAGGAGGAGGAGAATAATTACCCTTTTAATTTGCACTGATATTTCAGAATTGTATTTTCTCTGTTTCATATTTTATCTTAATGTCTTAGAAAGTAGAGAAAACCACACTAATAAATTCACATTGTGACATTTGTCACAGTCATTTTTCATGCATGTGTGTCTACAATTCTTGGTCAGAGTCCAAGTTGATAATGACCTTCCACATGATAGTATCTAGAAGTTATGTACTGTATGTACTCTCCTGGCAAATTGGGCATGTCTTGAGTGGCTGTGCTAGTGTATGTTGTTATGGATACCTTGGGTATTTCTAAGACAGATAGGCGCTGTGTGTCTGCATTTGTGGATTTTGTGTGTGCCACACTACAAACAAGTCTCTCTCAGCAATGCAAAAACATTCTGAGCCAATCAGAGGCTCGGAAGGACGGCAGCATGGGTGAGGCTGTGCAATCTTATAACAGGCTTGGAGCACAGCATGAATAGCCCTTCAGTCCTGCCTCCTAAAGAAGGACGAAATGTTCTACACATAATTTACCATTTTGTTAGCATCTCCCATGGGTAGCAATGATCAGCATGCTTTGCATTTCATTATTCTAATCTGAGTAATGATTCTTTTTGAATTGCTTCTGGTTTTGTTTACTTCTGCATTTTTTTTCAGCTGATCAGGGCATAAAGAAACGGAAATAGGGAACACAGCTACTACTTGGATCTTCTACTTTCATACAGTATGTAATATTACAGACGATGAGACAAAACACCATCCAAATATAGATGACATTCCTTGTTACCAGTATTCAGGCATCTAGAAACTCCTCCTCCACACCCAACACTAATTTCACATTTATTCCCACTGTAAAAGGGTGTGAGACAGCATGCACCAAAATCAACTTACTGACAGGAAGTGAGGTGTGGCAGCCTGAACATTATAGTGAACAAGGTCATCTGTCTCGACCTGTCAGCATGGGCGCGGCACCCTTACCTTTCTGAGCTGTTGAACAACGGTAATTAACCACACAAGTCCTCAGTGGGAATGTAGCCTGAAGTAATAATCAGGTTGAAGCATACTGTAGGAATGCATGCACTGTACTGTTATTCTGTAGAAACATACCTTACATCTAGCAATGGAAAGACAGCTCAGGAACAATTCACCTTAGCAGGAGGAACAACAATGCTGTGAACTATCCATTATCTCCATTACTGCTCACATGGCAGGGAAGGTTACAGGGTATATGTAAGTATAATGTTTGTCACTTACACACCACCCATGACATCAACTGACTGCGTCTTCATGCCATAGCCTGTGTCGTCCATGTTAATCACAGGCACTGTGAGGTCAATGTTGACGCCCAGCTCTCCAAATTGTATGTCGCTGAACATTTTGAGGTGCGAAGACATGAAATCCTGCCGAGAGATTTAAAGCACGAGATGAGCATCACACCAAGGTAGATCACACATGAGCAGAGTCAAACTCAACATACTTTATGGTAGTGGCTCTCAACCTTTTGTTAGTAATGCTCCCTTTTGGAAGCGTCATGCCCAGTATTCCACTAGAAACCAATTCCATTTGTATCAACCATTACCTAAATTAGTATCAAAATGAATCAAGTTGAACATTCTATAGAATATTATCAGTAACTTATTGTTATCATATAACAATAAGCTGCATATTTCCGTTTACCCATATTTCAAGGTAAATGTTGCACAAACTACCAGAGTTTTCTGACACACAAAAAAGTCAAATTCCGCCACTGTCTGAATAAATATTAATAACCTGGATCTTAATACTCTTGCAAGTGTGAACACACTTGTTTCTTTGTTTGGCCCACATTAATCTGATTAATTGAACTTAATTTATTATGTAAGCTTAATTTTAAATTTTTTCACTTAGACATGTGTGCCATCCTCTGTAATGTCTCAGTGCACCGTCAGAGGGTCCTGCACCACAGTTTGAGAACCACAGGTCGGGCTATTAAATCTGTTTACCCCAAATTGTAAGATAATATTGATTGGTTTATGAATAACTGGGCTATCCAAAAGTCAGCAGTGCCCACCCTTAATAATGCAAGGTTTATTCCCTTACCACAGCTTCAAAAAACAACTTTAATGCCTTTGCAATTTTTTTTTTTTACCTTTGTTCAACACTGTTTTTATGAATCAATTAGAATCTGGTATTAACAGTAAATAAGGTCTCCTGGCTTGCTAACCATGTACACAGTGAATAGCATGAGTTTATGTGGAAGGTTTTGGCCTGAATTTTGCTGCTTTTAGGTGGTGCATGGGTTTTCTAGTGTGGCTATCACCAGACCCAGCCAAGCTCACAATTTGATATTGAGTATTGATCTGGGGAGTCTGCTCTGTAATTTCTCTGCACAAGAGGCTTGACCAACGATCATCGTTCAAATGACTCTGTACGCAATTGGATAGTCCTTCAACCAATCAGACCAATGATTCGAGTGACGTAGAAGCGACAGCGGCATCAACAGGTTAGCTGCGCTTTGGTGGCGTTCGATGGCCGCCGCTATGTTGTATGTAAACGAGAAGCTGCTTATACGCTTCTCTATCGTCATCGCGTTAAACCCACCAATAGCGCGCCAGGGAGATAAACCAATTTGTGATTGGTTCCCTGCAAAGTTGTGAAGTGAAGCAGGAAGAATGGGCGGGGTTTACCCAGTCTATGGGTTTTCCATTCTGACAGGAATAAACTTTTATAGGAGCAACACAGAATACTTTCCATTTTTGATGATTAATTCTAACCTTCACAAACCCATGGTGGTCAAACCATAATTTAAACATTACACCACAAGTATTTCTCATTCCATACTGGTGTATTTTGAGCTTACTTTGGTCACACAAAGGTGTATAGGGAGTTAGCCCAGCATGGTACTCACAGCCAGTATTGGTCGCAGTGAAAGGAGCTGCTCTGAGCCTCCCCAGTCGCTGCAGTCCAGGTACTCTCCTTCCTCCAGGATGTGCTGCTGGCCCTCAAACCCAGGCTCGCTGTAGCCCACCCAGCTGGAAGGAAAGAAGTGCAGCCGTGTTGTTGGTTAGAGTTGTATTTATGATTTGGGACTGCATTACTGCCTCAAATCTGGCAGCAAAGCTAATCCTGAATGAACTTTTCTTTAAGTCAAGATTACAACTTAACTTGATCCTGTGTAAGCACAGATATTTAACTGTATGACTCACAGTCCTCCGATGATCTTTAAAGAACCCACAGAGTTCAGTTTTGTTAGGTCAAAACTTGCTCCATCTGCAGCAATGGCTTCACTTTCACAAAAGTTGAAAATGTCACTATCGATTTCCAAACAAGAGCCCTCAAGGCCAGGCTTCTCATACACCACAGCCTGTAATAGAGAAAGGACGAGGCTTACATCAAACATCACTCATCATTTGGGTGAGTAGAAAAACTGCTATTCAATTCGGCTTTGTCCTTGTTACTATCTACCTTTTTTTAGTCTTCGTTCTCTCTGTATTTTTGTTCCAATGCACGTTTTATTCATAGAATGACACATGATCCAAGGTAGCAGGGTAACTTAATAATAAACAAGGTTTTTCGATTAAAATATGACACTCCTTTCTAAATATACACAGTTTACAAGTACACAAGTTTGACTAATGTTACTGAATTCCTTACTGGGGTTTAGCGAAATGAGGTGAAAAACTCATCCTTGCATAATTTGTATGTTGAACTTTTGTGAGCACAATATTAGGAATGTTTGCACTAGAGTAATTTTCACTAATTGTTGATTGAGAGTTCAAACTGTTAAGCCTAAAAAACGCTTTACATATTTTATTCTGAGGTCTGAAAATGTCCGTTGCCATAAAACACTATGGTTACACTGGGAATTCTTTGACGTTGCATCTATTTTTGACTTGAAATAAAATTAAAACAACACTTGACAGAAAAATTTGCCAAGGTGCAAAATAAAATAACATTGTATTAACATTTAGCATGTGCAAGTTAAGTAAAATGTAGAATGGTATGTCAATCCTACCTTGACTTCATTGGGATTCTCCACTTTGAAACCACCCTGGAACAGAGACATCATTATCTTCTCTAATTAAATGTACATTGTAAAAAAAGCGAGTCAGTCAGCAATTACGCAAATGGTTCTGTTTTCATGGAAATTATGTAAATTCTGTTAAACAGTGATAGGGAGCAAAGAAAATGTCACGTCGGCATGTTTAGTGTGAACATGCTGACGTGATCTTTTGTTCCGGTGGGCAACTAATTACTGCTAGTTCTTACATCAACTGCCAATGTACAATGCAAGAGAAAGGCTAATCACATATGGGAAACCGTCACTACAAAGTCACAATAGTGAATTACTGAATCAGGAAAATCATGAAAGCTAATTGTATCATATTAAGTTTTATTAAGTGTCTAAGCAAGCGTAAAGTCACAGAATATGGGAAAGAGAAGAGTTGAATGAAAACAAGAATAAGAGTCTAAAGCCATGGCAGTGGCTAACTATAACTGCTAACTTTAAACCTGCTACACATAAAACAATGTTTAAGGTGTTCATATTAGGATTTTGAGTTGGCAAGCCAACATGGGTTATGAGTACAAAACAAAGTACAGCTGAGGCTGGAATGTCATTAATTGTGCATGTATTTGGTCATAAACCAAATTAATATACACCTTTTCTTTTTCTTCAAAGATTATATTTTTGGACATTTTATGCAGCAAAGGGCTGCAGTTCAGAGTCGTACTGGCGTCGTCGAGGAGTAAACCTCTACATATACTGTATGGGCACGCGTTCTACCAGGTGAGCTACCCAGGCGCCCAAAATTAAAATCTTGACCTGATGATGGCATCACATGCAAGGGACTTGCAAGGTAATTATATGAATTTGTGACCAAATAGCAAATTAACATATCTCATTCAACTATCCTGTGCAGTGTACATTCGATGTTACACAGAAATACGAACCATTTTAAGTGGTCTAAGAGATCCAACAAAGGGTGATGGGAAGCCCCAGGTCTCAGGAAAAGGGTATTCTCCCTTCTCCAGCACAGCTATCATGCCCTGGAACCCCGGGTCACTGAACACCAGCCACCTGAAGGAAAAAGGGACACCCACATTGCATGTTAATTAAGTATTAAGCCAAAATGTCCCTCCATAGTATGCCTCTTGGTGGTTTTCAAAGTGACGTGAGTCATGATCTTGCATGGCCTGTTGCTTTTATAAAAAGCATAATTGTCATAAAAAAACAAACCCACAGATACTTGTTTTTCCACATAGAAATCAGCAGGCATGTTTGGTAATTTTGCTCAGTAAATTAAAGTGGTCATATTAAGCTAATTCTCACGTTCAAAATTACATATAGAGGTTGTACCAGAATAGATTTAAGTGGTTTAACTTTCAGAAAACAACATATTTTTGTTTTACTGTACATTGCTGCAGCTTCTCTTTTCACCCTGTGTGTTGAGCTCTCTGTTGTAGCTACTAAGTGAGGCATCAGACTTCTGTACCCTCTTTGTTAGCTGGCTTGTCAGTTGCAGAGTATGAGGGCGTGCCATGCCAGCAGCTAGGCGAGCATTTGTCACGGAAGTTAAGGCTGGATAACAATCAAGCTGTTTGGAGCAGTTTTAGAACAGTGTTTTTCTCTGGAAGATGGTAGGTCCCTTTTGGTTGGACTTTGGGCTTTTTCACTTTTTAAACATATAACATGCACAAAAATGACATATAACACAATAAATGAAAAAGGGGAAAGCCAAAAAACATTATATGAGCACTTTAAGTATTAATAGGTCAGGGCAGTGGTCTAATGAGGTATTTTGTATTTATGTCAGACATGAGTCATCCAACTACAGCAGACAACAAAAGCTAGTTATTTTAGAATACAATATCTTGGAAAGGCCTGCTTCAGTTCAAAGCATTTTCTTTTACAATTCACTTTTAGCGTGGCAAAAATGAGCTGGCTCGACAGCTCGAGTTGTCGAGAAATACTGAAAGAATCCCCAAAATGTCAGGTTTCTACCAAAGTTGCCAAGGTAAAACTACAACAATAGCTATAACTTCTACCGTCAGTAACTTTCTCAGGGGCAGGGCACAAAATTTCCTGAATGCCCACACCCCTCACGTGAAGAAAAAACATTCACCCATTTGCCAAATTCTCTCCGCACCTTTGTCTGATTCTCCATCTCTCCCCTCTGCTGTGCCCACACTTTCTCTATTTTCTAACATGCAACAGCAGGAAGACATTCCTGAAGAGGCAGACAAGTGAGAGTCAAACCAAAGACATAAAGGAATGTTGCAATGATTATTATCTCTCAGCTATTTGACAAAGCCAAACACTGGGAACATCCTATTGAAAATACTTAAGCTTTACATTAAGCCCAGCAGGCAAGATGTCCAAAGTCTACTTTTCTGCTGGGTCTTCCTGTCATTAGCAATAGAAAACCCATTGCAGAGCATGGGGGTTTTACTTAGCTGCTCAAAGCAATGACACTAGTTCTTCGTTCTTTAGCGCCTAATGTAGTGCATTTCAAATAAAATCTAATCTCCAGATAACTACCTATCTATCACTCTGATCAATCACAATAAGTAGACCATGTGTCTTGCTAATGATTTGATTTTGTCGGTCTGTTCAATATTTTCACACCCACGCTTTACCAGTCAATTTCTCTGAAAAGATCTGAATGATTGTTTTTTTAAACAGCCAAACTTACACCCCAGAGTGCACTTGGATGGAAGCAGTGCTCACTGGGACGCCAAAAGAGCCCGTCTCTATTGTGTCATCATGGTAAGGCAATACTCTGCCGCGGCCTTCCGGTTCAGTAAACAGATCGATATGGGGGAGGCTGTAATCCTATAGGGGGGAAACAAACACAGAAATCCTCAGCAGTAGCCCATTCTTGTCCTTAAGTGGTTCTTTTGCAATGTGACCATGTAAAATATTAACTAAGCACACCTATTCTGTTTTTATGGAGTCTGGACTGAATATACATGAAGCAATATCACACATTAGCTATGTTTCAGAGGGCCATGGGAGGTGACAATAATGTTGATAGTGCTATGCTAAAGGCCAAATGAGATGGATATATTTAACTGGAGGACTCACCCGGACAGCAAGTCGAATCGAGCCAATCAGCATTGATGGGTTGTTCTGTGGTTCTGTCTCCAGCCCAGGCTCTGCCCACACATTTGTCAATTCAATACCTCCCTCCTCCAAGGCGATGGAGCGTCCCTGGAAGTCAGGCTTCTCGTAGAGCACCCAGCTGTAGTGAGAACAAAAACATGTAATCATATGGCCGGAAACAGATAATTATATATTGGAAAAAAGAAGGAAGGGCCAGGATATAAATGTATGTGGTACAAAAAGCATCTTAAAGCATTACTTAAATGTTTTGGGAAACTATGCATATTTGCTTTCTTGTCAGAGTTAGATGAGAAGACCGACACCACTCTATCTATCCAATAAATATGAAACTACAGCCACCACCACTAGTTTAGCAACCCCAGCATATAATCCCCCTAAACCCAAACATCTTACACTTTGTTTGTGTTTTATTGATTCGATGAGATATTTAACTTTATTAGTTTATTAATGATCTTTAGAGGTAGGTGGATGTTGTTACGTTTGGCCAGAGTTAAATAATAACCACATAATTTTAAGGACAAATTCTTAGCTGCAGAGGTTATTCAAATATATAAATAGGTGTGAAATTATGTAACTATCCCTTTTGCTATTTTTGGGAGAACAACATGGAGCTAAAGCTTGGATGTGGAGTTTTTAAGCATTAATAGAAATGCTATGGAGCAAATTTTGGGTCCCTGCAATATCCACTTGTCCTTAGTTTGTTCTTGTGCGCAAGGACAAGAATGCACATGTATGTACATGAGCATGTCGTACACATTCCTGCCAATGGTTTTACACTGTTCCACTGATCTAAAGGTAGTGGTAACATGTCAAGAAACGGAGCAAGGCTCCAGCAAAGGCAGGGAAGAAAAAAAATGCAAGAAAGTCAACATGGATGTTAAGAACGCAGGTTTCAAAAACAAAAGGAGAGGGAAGGACATGCATTCAACACATTTGCCAGGCCTCAAGGATTCACAAACTTTCTGGTGAGTAACTGTGAACAGAAATCTTGTTTGTTAACATCTAGAACATCCAGGAGCCATAACAGGTCACACCGGCATCTCAAAACCTCTTGACACTAATTAGGAGTACACTTCAGTGCAGATTTTCTATTCATTGTCTGAAAGATCCAGTGGAATTTCACTACTTACCATCCTCTAACAACCTTCACAGATATGAGAGGTGATAGCTGCAGAGATGTAGCATCTGCTACATCCCTGTAAATCTCATGCGCCTGGCCACTGAAATGAGCTTTCTCAAACAACACCATCTGTTTAGAGACAAGAAGGGTAGTGTCAAAAAATCACATTTTATTTCCTTAACACATTAAGGAAATTAATAATAAATAGCAGGTTACTCCATTACATGAAATCATGATTCACAGAGTGCTAAGCGTAGAACTTTCCTGAGTTTCTCTTTTAGGCAACAGTAAAAGCATATTTATATTTACTAAAACCACCAGAGCGTACTGTGGATGTAATGCATCACTTCAATATAAAACACTTCCGTTCATAATGAATTACAAAAACTGTCTGCTCTGGAGACTCTCTAGTCAATAACACTGTGTAAGTTGTATTCTAAAAGCCCTCATCACATCTACTCAAAAATCATTCCATGTACCTTTTTTTGTTTTGTTGATGCAAGAAAACAGATGCAAGAAACAGAAAACGTTGAGCGCCAGGGGTATGGCTCTTATTCTAACAACTACTAAGTTCTACAATAATGCAAAACGTTTTGCACTGCATTGGCAGCACTGAATTCCATTATTGTAATCACATCCAGCTGAGCATTTGCACTTGACTGTTTTTTTTAAATACTTTGTTTACCCCCAAGAACACCATATGAAAAGCAGATGTTTTCACAGAACAGAGAGTTCCTGGTCCAGATTCCTCTCTCCATTTTGTTTTTACAGTATGTGGGCAAAATTGTGCCTACCTTTCCAGGGCGCTTGTGAAATCCCTTGGCAGTTCTTATCTGGAATGCAAAAACACTGAATTTTCATTGTGACAGAGACTGTAGACCATTGCAAACATTTATAGAGTGCTAGAAAAGCTAATCTGCATTTGTTTTTCCAGCAGCTCTGTGCCTGTTGAATGCCCCGACCTTTCAGTTTACTTCCAGTGACACAGTGGGTGCATGGAGACTGCACTGCCTTGAATTTGTATTCAAGCATCACACTGGTAAGCCAAAAGGAATAAAAATGCAAAAAGGCAACAGAAAAAACTACAGACACTATAAAGCTTGTAACATCAAGTCGATAACCAGTATTTAATGTTATATAAAATGCCAAACATTCCCTTTACACATTTGAATATTTGCGTGTTTTCTTCACCGTCTTTGACAGTTCACCAAATAACTTTGGGTTTTAGACTGTTAGCCGGACAAAACAAGCAGTTTAGTGGAAATCATGATGAGGCTTTTCACTGACTAAACAGTTCATTGGTTAATTAGGAGATTCATCAATAATCAAATGCTGATTAGTAATTTCAGAGTTTTTTGGAAAGAGCAATGTTATTTGGTATTAATAATTGGAAATACGAGGCGTGTTCAATCAGTAAACTTCTAACCAATAGTTTGCAACTGAACAGGCAAACATACAATTCATGATCATGAATTGCTATTGACCAAATATTTACTTGGGTTTAATTTGAGTTATGCTTTTTAAGGAAATATGTTTTCCCTAAAATTAGTACCAAATTATACAGTTCTTTCCAGGAATTTGGAAATGATTAGGAAATGAAGGACATGGAAAATAAAGCACTGCAAAAATAATCACAAGTTGCAGCCCTTAACTTAGTTTGGGACTAGCAAGACAAAAAGATCCACTGTTCCTAAAAATGATCCTAAAACACAAATACGTTTGGAAAGAAACAGGTGGATTTTTCCATAAAAAGAGTTGGTAGTGCAGCTTTAAAGGAAATGAAGGCTATAAATAGTTTCTAGCTCACCTCCCAGTGCAGCAAGCAGTGTAAGGCCATACACTTCAAAGAGATGTGCAGCTTTAATTTGTAATACTAACTATTAACTATTATCTAATAGAATGTATGCCACACACTTACATTTTTACTAAGTCTTCCCTGTGGCTGAGCCGGAGGCTGCTTAAGCTCAGGGAGTGTAGGGTGTGTGATTGAAGGAACCTCGGGAAAACATGCAGGTTCAGCATCAGGAAGAACAGGACCTGGTTGCACAGCCAGCTTTGTTTCACCTCCGGAGGCTGGAGTGGCCATTTTTTCAATAACCTGATGCATAGACCAAAAACCATCAAGTATCTATGAAACTTATTCCTTACATCCCTACGGAACTTATAAAAATAACAGAATTATGTTTGTAGTTATTTAGAGACATGTTAAAATCGAGCACTTGGTTCTATGAGTATTTCCTTTCATTAGACAACGAATAGCCTACACTTTGAGTGTAGATGTTTTTCTAGCTTTGCTTACTTCAACTTGTGCTTGCAAGATGTTTGTCGACTGTGAAATCTCTGTGTTATGAGGACAACTTCTTTAAATTCACATAATGTTAGGAACATTAACTAAATAACATTAACTAACCTTAGTTTTGAATTGCTGCTGTCCTTGTATGCTCTGCACTGGTTTCACTGGCTCGCGGGGGAGGTACTTCTCTAAATAGTCCGGCAGCTTGATGTCGTTAAAGGAGGGAAGTGGAGGACCTGAGTCAGTGACCACAGCCTGGGCTTCCTCTCTTTTGCTCAGGGCCAGTGTGTCTTTGAGTGGAGCTGCGGCAGTTGGGCTTGGTGGGGGTGGCTGGGTTAAAGGTGGAGGGCTTAGCTGGGGGGCTTCACTAGGTGACACATCCCCAGAATTGGTGCCCTCTGCCTGCGTTTGAACTCCATTCCTCTTTCCTCTTAAGGTGGAGGAGGTGAGGCTGCTGAGGACACAGCTCCCCTCCAAGCGAGACTTCACCTTGACCTGGTCATCTTTCTCCTCCTTGACATCTTCCTCATCTTTGACAGGGGTCTTGTCCCTGAGGCGAGAGTGAGTGTCCAGGCTACTGAGCAGCATGCTCCTGTCTGCCAAACTAGCCCTGGCAGGCTTCAGGCCAGATTTTGTCTCCTTGTTCTGGAGCTTGGCCAAAAGACCTGGGGCTGGGTCTACTGTGAATTGATTTTTCTTCCTCAGGCCAAACTTAAACTCCTCGGGGTCAAATGTCTTCTCAAAGCGGTCCTCCCTGATGGCAGGCATGGCAAATGGCGGCTGAGGTTGGCGGAGTTGGTTGTGTTTACGTGGTGGGAGGGAGAACGGGGAGCAAAGCTTCTTGATTTTCTCAACAAAATCATCATCATCTAGTTCACCAGAGGTGTCAAGAAGATTGCTCTCACTTCCAGAAGAGCTCAGTTTGGGCACTGGGACTTTAAGCCTCCGTTTAGGAAAGTCCACATCCAGCCAGCTTGAGGGGGCGTCTTGTCGTGTTGCAGAATCGTCTTTGCTTAGTACCCGTGGCAAATGGAGTTTCTTCATGGTTGAACGCTGGGTTGAGTCTGGGATCGGCTTATTAGCCTGTGGGGAAGTGGGTGCTTTTGGAGTTTGACTTGGCTTGTTATTGACCAGTTCCTTTTTGACTGTGTGTAGTTGTTGATGTGGGAAGATGTCACCATTAGCAACAGTTTCAAGTTCATCTATTGGTGAACGGAATGTTTTCTCAGCTGTCTTCTTGCCCACAATAACTGTAGAGCTAGAAGCAGCACTATCAGAAGGGCTTTGTGCTGTTATTTTCGAGCCCTTGAGTGGAGTAGTGTCACTTGTGCTCTTTGTTTTTTTTAATTCCTCACACTGTGGCGCTAGTTTTATTACATCTCCGGCGACTTTGACTTCTGGGGGCACTAATTTGACACTTTTTTCCCCATCATCTTGCCCTGCTCCTTTGCTGCTTGTAGATTTAGAGACAGAAATAGGAGTAGACTCTTTAACACTTAGTTCTTTCTCTGACACATTATCGTTCTGTGCAGTTATCAGCGCTGAAGTGCCACCAGCGGCTTTTACAGTTACTTTCTCAGCTGCTGTGGTTGATTTAGTAATAGACTTTGAGCTGGAGAACTGGGCATCATTTGCTCCATGTGCACATGAGTCATCTGGTGAATTCTCGTTTTTTTCCACAGACTGAGGCTGTTGTTCTTCTGCAATCACTACTGGCTGTGTCTCGGTTCCAGGGCTTTCTGCAGACTTTGTTTGCAACTCAGGAGGCCCATTAGTTGCTTTTTCTTCCTCTGACGACCCTTTCTCACTCTTAGACACACACACAGCCTCATTAGTCTGGGGGATGGCACAAACAGCGGCCTTTTCGGGATGTGTAGTCTTTGTATTTCCGACATGTTGTTTTTGAGCAGTAAGATCTGATTTTACAACGGTCTTTTCCGAGGACTGAGAGGCTTGTTTGGCTGGTTTTGTTATGGCTTTGCCCAACTGTGTCTCGTCTTTTCTTTCAGCATTTTTTCTGTCATCATCCCTTGCCACTCTACTCTCTGTCCCTGAGATACCTTGTCTGCTGTCAGAAACCTTGGCCTTCGTGGTATTTTTTTCAGAATGCAGCTGTTGCTGTGCTGTGTCATTGCTTTTCCTCTCTGCTTGATTTGTCTTTTCACCCTCTACCTTTTCTAATTTATCCACATCTTTACTCTCGGCCTGATTTGTTAGTTCTATGTCTTTGTTTCGGGGTTGCCCAGTGTCTTTTTTATTCTCATCACTCACTTTCACTTTACTTGTTGATTCAGATTGCATCGACAATTCTTTATCTAATTTAGGACGTTCAACAGGGGTCTCTTGCTCCATCGAAGACATCACAGTAGGTCGTTCAACTGCAGGGGAGGGAGAGGAGGTTGATGTTTCTCTGCTGTCCTTGGAGGCCTTGTCTCTCCTCTGTGTGAATAAGGGACTGTGTCCCCCTGACTTTTCTTCCTTTTGGGGTAAAATACCGGGATCTTTGTCAATAGGCGTCTTTGTTTCGCTGCTAATGGCAGCAGTATCAGGTTCATCTTTGCTGACAGATGGTTCAGGCAATCCGTCCTGTTTGCTAACTGGTTTGTCGATATTCTCCTTTATAAATGAAGAATCTAACTGTTTCTTCTGTATGTCCAACACCTCCGATTCCTTCTTACATGCTTTTTGTTTAGTTTCAGTTTCAGGTATCTGTTTGTCTGATGTATTTCCTTGGGCTTTTTTAGATGGTAATGAGTCCCGTTTGGAAGCAGAAGCCCCCACCTCTGTATCATCCACCTGTTGTTGTTTAATAGCAGTGAGCTCTGGCTTACTTAGAAAGCAATCTGGTTTGTTTTCACTATTTGGGCTGATGGGACTGGTTGGTTCCCGACCTTTTCTTCTTTTAGAGCGGGAGCCTGTTCTGCTCGGGCCTTTGGACTGTGGGCTAATGCTATTGGTCAGTTCTGCAGAATCACCCGGCCCTTTAGATGAAACATCAGTTTCAACAATGTTAGTTTTTGTACCCTGATCTGCAGTTTTTGAGGCCACCGTGTCATTTGTATTGGAGCTCGTTGGCTTTTCTTTAGATATGGAAATCTTTACCCCTACAGCGGTGGTATCTTGTCCATCTGGTTTCAATGTTGCATCTGACTTTGCTATCTGTATTTGCTCTTTGGTATCCAGTCTACCCTGATGGTCCAGTTCTGGTGACTTTGATGCAGCAACTGCAACAGACAAGGTTGCTTTGTCAGACATTCCTTTCATGGCTGGTGTTTGAGGCAGCCTTGCCATGTCCTCTGTTTTAGAGGCCTCTGTAAAGTTCCTCGCTCGCTCCTTGATCGTCATTGGCTTCTCCCTGATGGGCGACACAGAGCTGGACCTGGCCACTCCGTGACGTTCAGCTGAACTTGCTCTCTGGTCTGAAAACACAAAATCTGCTTTCAGCCTCCCTGTGGCTTTCCTGACTGGAGAGACATCAGCACTCCTCTGGGTTTGGAAGGTCTGCTTGCTGCCCCTCCCTGCCGAGGGCTCAAAGAGGCTGATTTTATCCGCAAGGCGGCCAACGACTGGCTTAGGCTCCTTCAGCTTGTGTAGTCTGTGTATAAAAAGAGGTTAAGGTTTGAATCCAAACATATATTATATATTTTGCTAAATTTTAATGTTGATTTTGGCTTGTGTATTAAACTGTCTCAATATGCACCCTTTTCTCTGTCATATACATGTTAGTTTAGTTTAGTGTTAGGCTGAGTTTAATCTGACCTATTTTTCATCTGGTCTGTACTGTACAATGACAATCGAAGAGCACAGGGCTGTACTTTGTGTTCTGACTCACACCATTGTTTGACTGTGGATACACCTGTGCTATTCCACCCATAGCAGAGCACAGTCTTTGACAGCAATGCCACAAAAGCTAGACAGGTGGGTTAAAATGTCTGCAAATGTTGGAGATAATCCAGTTGTAAAACTAAACATGTTTTTCTAACATGTAGTTTATTTTAAGTGTAATGTATTATTGGAAGACTTTTTTTATGTACACTGTAGTATATGAAAATGTGATTGGTCATTTTTTCAGTCATTTACAAATCACAAACTGCTCTCTTTTTATCTCTCTTTTTATTTTACTAATCACATTTAGGTAGGAACTTACCTGGCATCAGTCTCTGTCTTGGGCTTATCCTTTGCTTCATCTTTGTTGTTCTTAAACGCTGCCTTAAGTTCCTGTGTGTCTTCTGTCGGATTTTGCAACGGATTCAAAGGCACACATTTTGGAAAAAACTTCAGCTCACTTCGAGAAACCTTCATACTCCTGCGTTTGGACTCTGGTGTCTCTGTCCTCCTTTCTACTTTGTATAGACCGTCGTCGTCCTCCATGTCTGCACCCACATCAACACATGCCAGAGTGGCTGCAATGACTGAGTTTGATTCCTGGAAGTTGTCCAACTGCTTGACTGTATCGGAAGAGGAAGCCTTACTCTCTGCTCCTTCAGGTGAAGCCTGAGGGGTGGGGCTGGGCTTGGAGGAGGAGTTTACAGATGACTCTCCCATGTCAGTCTTTAGACTTTGGCCCTGAGGACTTGTCACTGAGTTATCTGATGTTGGGATTCCCTCTGGGACAGTTTGGGGACTGGGAGGCACTTTCTCCTGGGAGTTGTCTGCTCCATCTCCCTGCGAGTTCTTCCTGTATTTCCTTCTGGCTGTGTTTTTACGCCCCATGCTGTCAGCCTCTGTTTGTTCTTCAGGTTCAGGCTCTGACTGCGAGTCCTTGTGGGATTTCAGTGACACTCCCACTACGGCACTGTAATAACTCTGTGCCTCAACAGCAGGGCTCACATCTGTCCTGTTGACATCTGTCCTTTTGTTCTCTGCACTTGTTGAACTTAACTTCAAATCCAAACCCGGTGATGACTTAGCTTTGCCAAGGACCTTTAGGTTCTTTTTTGTGACTTTGGTTTGGACAACTTCCTGTCCAGAACAGCTGTTTTGGCCGCAGTGAATTACGCTGGTCTCCTCCAGGTACACATGGAGCCTCCTGCCTGTCTGGGCCTGTGCTTGTCTCTGGGCCTGAGGTTTGGTGTGGGCCCCCTCAGAGTCACATACCACTCCCTGCTCAAAAGAGGAAGAGTTATGTGTCAGATGACTGGCATTCTTCTCAAGATTCCCGCTCACTGAAGTACTGTTACTGCTCTCCTCCCTCTCCTTGCCCTGCCCAACTCTCTTCTCCCTGCACTCCACAAACTCCTCCTTTTTTGGACCTCCTTCTGCTGTCTCAGTTCTGCTCACAAAAGCGTTGTCTCTGTGGGCAGACTGCGTGGCGTCCTCCTCTTCACAGGGGAAAATGTCTCTGGAGAGACAGAGTGGGTTGGGATTGGAGCTCTGTTCCTTCTCCTCCTCCCACTGCTGTTCCCCTGCCTGGAGTCTCACAGACTCCTCACTCTCCTCCTCTCCTTCTGACTTAACAGCCTGATCGCTGGTTGGGGGGGCATTTTCAGTGGGACTCTTCGGACCTTTTACCCTCCATGGAGAAAGCCAGCTCCCGATACGACCCAAGACCCCAGTGCTCTGCTGCTCCTCAGGGCTCTCAGACTAAATGAAAGCAGAGAATAACTCACATAAAGTTCTGTATATACATGCAGTGGCAGTTAATAAACATGCAAATTTCCAATGAAAATGCGCAAACTCTAGCTGAGCTGAGTAGTTACACGTGGTAGTGCAAATATTTTAAGTTGCCAATGAACAAAGGAAGGGAGTGCAGGCTGGGGACCTAAAGTAAATATTATTATTAGGTTTGTTCATTGACATTATTAGTATTTGGCCATGCATCTCTCAGCATAGCAAATACATGCAGGAGTGCTTATAACCTGTAAGCTTACCGTAGAAAATACCATATCATTCAGATTCTTTATGTAGTTTGTGAACATGATTTTGCTTTAGATCAAAAACTCCTAAAGAGCATGAAACAAAAACAAAATCATTCCACCAGGATAAACAAATAGCAGTGTGAAAAAGCAGAAAATTATTACAAAAAAGATATTTTGCTTTAGCAAAGTTATACATCCATCCTTAAATCTAACTTTGAGCAGTTCCTTTTAGTTTCAAGTTCAACTCACCCTTAATTAGACAGACGAAATAGACAGAAGAAAACTTTTCGTCCCACTCCAACATATACACCGCTGTCAGTTTGTGCATAAAATGATCTGCACTAATACGCATGCCTAACTGATGTAAATGTTGTTTTTATTCCTCCTTGTATCCAGTGAAGCATCCACAACTGGGCAGACTGTGGCTTCGCAGATATGGGCGTTGTGAAAGTTTTGCCCTCACAGCGCACGCAGCCAGGTGATTAAACGATGCCTTCACGTGATCCTCGTAAATTTCTGAAACGAGTGTCACTCAATGAAACCAGTTATTCAACAAGTTGTCGCCTATCTAACCGCAGTTTCATTTAGCTGATAAGTGTTAGTGTCTGGATAAAAGTAGGCTTGAGCAGACTAGCTGCTATCAGCAATGATTGTGAATATTTAAATAGAAGAAGTTAAATAGACAAGTTGAAAAAAACATTTAAAAACTTTAATACTAACAACTCCCAGCCAGTCACATTAAAATCACAGCAATATTTACTTTTAGCAGTGGTGGAACGTAATTAAGTACATTTACTCAAGTACTGCACTTACAGGTACAAATCCGTGGTGAATACTTTACTCAAGTATTTCCATTTTCTGCAACTTTATATTTTTAATTCACTACATCTCAGAGGCAAAGTAGCCTACTTTTACTTCCTGTCCAGTGAAAACCATGTATCTCCAAATTTGTTGATTGTGAATTTGAATGTTTCTGGCAAACTGCAAGATTAAAGGCCCAGGGCATGAAGCGCATGGCGCAGGTGTGTTTAGAGCATGTCCAAATCCACTTTTGCTAGTTTGACGGCAGCAAAAAGGGTCCGTGCGCCAGGCACATTATTCAAAAGGGTTGTACTTAGTGTCTTCATTAATTCTTGGGTGTGTTTTGGGCGTAACATGCAATAAACCAATCAGTTAGTCATCTCCCATTCCCTTTAAAAGCTAGGTGCGTTTGTACCTTGGCACATTGTGATGGCGGATTTGCACCGTCATATTTTTATTTGTAATTTTTTGCATGTTTGTGTGCTGCTGCGCTTCCCTGTGTGTGTGTGTGTGTGTGACAGGCATAATGTCCGCACATTGTGCATAAGCATTTTACTAATGCGCTGTTAAAATAACAAGGAAATGCTGCGCTGTCAACTTTTTTACCAGGTTTCTGTTGGTCAAAGGCACGATCACTTCCCACTGACTCAAGCAAGCAATATGCCAAGAATTCACCTGAACACACCTCCCTGTAAGA
>NC_045750.1:9512875-9515616 GCF_008692095.1 Etheostoma spectabile
CATGGGCGCACAGATGGGCGCAGGTGCATTTGCTATTTAAACAACGTGGGCGCTGGGCGGGAAATTGACAACTGCGTCGGTCTTAAAGGTGCTCTAAGCGATGTCACGTGTTTTTTTAGGCTACAACATTTTTTGTCACATCTCACTATCCGCTAGCTGCCTGTGCCCTGAACACACTGTAAAAAAAGAAAAAGAAAAGCGGCCTCTGTTGCAACAAACACCAACAAAACAATCTGTGCCAACCTGCACTACCAAACATAACAAACCATCTGTCAAGGTCCCAGCCAATAACCGACAAGAATGATTTGGGGGTGGGGGGTGGGGAAGCACAGAAGGGAGGAAGAGGGGACGGGATGAGGAGGAGGGAGGGTCAAGCCAGGGTCGTTTTGTTTGAAAATACTTTGAACGTCAACAAGAAGCAACGTCACCCAACATCGCTTAGAGCACCTTTAAACTACCAAAGACACTTGACACAAATGTTTTCTGTTGACTGCTGTTATTTTTGTCATTACAGCATAAGGTTATAGTTTGAATAGTTTGTTCATTCATATCATGTCATAGTTAATGATTCACATTTTTTGAATAATAAATGCTTAGAGTAGATTGTAATGGAGGTATTTGGTACACATCAAAAAGCCATCTCCCAATCTCTGAAACATACTGTGTGTTTTGTTTGAAAGACAATTAACATGTGTTGTATGTTTCTATATGTGCACTTCATATTGTGTTGCTGATGTGTGACTCTGTAGGCCTATACACATTCATTTGGTGTATTGTATTTGTTGTTTTGCTTTAGAAACTAAGCGGCACAAATAGCTTCCGTCCATCACAGCAGGAGAATAAAGAACGGGTTTGTGAGAGCCTTCATACATTCATTACATTATTACAGTAAATACTTTATTTAATATAATAAAATAGTAGAAATGGGATCAACAGTTCTAATTATTTCCACCAAAACTTATTATTTACTTATTATTACTTACTTACTTATTTATTGCCAAACAAGTATGCATAGGGATATCTAATGGTTGGCACCTCACAGCTCTTCACCTCAGGTATCAAAATATCACTTGGCTGCCAAATATGTGAGACACTTGTGAGACCTAAGGGAGTCCAAATGTGATCTTGGAAGCCATTTTAATGAACAAAAGCAGCATGGGAAGTCTTCAAAGTGGTCCAATATAGACCCATTGTGTCTAACATTAGTTGCATAAACAAGTTTAAACATTACAGTTTGAAATTAGAAGCAATGACTCTGGTTTAGTAAAGTCACACTGCTGTCCTGTATTTGCTGAAGCACCTCGTCCAGGTCGATGGTGTGTTCTCAAAATTCCTACATTATTTTCAGCAATTGAAGGCAGCAAGAGGCCGTGTCCAAACAAACTTTTCCAGGGGAAATGACGCACTGACTGTGTGGGTTTCAGAGCCTGTTGAATTCGTTTTTTTTTGTTTTTTTTGCTGTCCAAGCCTGCGTGCCCGTGTTTCATTTGGCGGGCAGCTCAAGTCAGTCTTTCCATGGTGCTTGGCCGAGAAATTTAACCCTTTAACCACTATTTGTCTCTGTAAATTCTACGTAACTTTTCTTTTAACGTAGGCTAAATAGGCTAAAGAAAACGTGACATGACAAAAGGTTGAATCACGGACTACTCCCCCCCCCCCAAATTTCTAGTGTGCCACATACCTATCCATAATGTGGGAGTGGCGCTGTAGGCTAATTGTCGGTTTAAAAAATCCCATACCTATGATTTTCTGGGTCCTGCTAGGCCTATTATGATGAGTTATTAATGTTTCATAACACCTAGTTCTGATGTTTGCAGGTATAACCTGAAAGTGATTACCTATGAAATTAAACTGTTACAGAGCTATAGTCTCGCTCACTAATCTCTCTTTGAAAAGCGTTTTGACAGCGCAATCCTGATGAAGGTCAACAGGTTTGTACAGAAACTGTAGGTCCGGGAAACCAAAACGGAGGCCCTCAAATAGTCCATCGAACGAAAAGCCCACGAGCCACAGTTCATTTCTTCACAAGCTCGTCACCAGAGACACAGTGAGATCTTACCATTGTTAGGCTGCAGGGTTGCTCTCTTCTCCTTGTTGTCTCGGGAGTGAACGGTTCTAATGCAGCCGCTCCAACAGCCTTCTGAAAGAATGAAGCCTTTCAGGGCGTCCGCCGCTGTGAGGTAACCTGTCCCTCTACACACATGAACAGGGGGAATCTGCACTGCCTGCCTAATTAATATTTAGTGCGGTTTAAAATGAGAAAATATCACTATTCTCCTGGAGGATGGTAGATGTCATTGTGAGTGCAGCTTTAGAAGTGTGTTTTGGCTGTTTTTGTAATACAGCTGAGGTAACACACCCCGAGGCTTTGAGCAGGCAGCTGGGGCGGTTTATTGTGCAACTTTGACAAGGCTGCAAGCAAATAGACAACAGGTAGTCGGTGGTTGTAGGCGCACAGGGTGGTTCGATATTCCCATATAGATACAGAATAATACTTTTATTGTCCTAATCAAATACTCAGCGTATTGCCACTGGTTGTGTTGTAGGCTATCTAATGATGCTATTCATATATCATGGGCCATTCTGTGATAAATGTTACTATTTGGCAAGCCACGTCTCAATAACGTCTTAATAACTTGTATCTGGTCCAAGATCCCACTTTTAAAGGATATTCTTACACGTCCACAAACATTTTTATTCACACACACACACAGACACACACACACACACACACACACACA